>NC_044554.1:103110445-103218434 GCF_007565055.1 Rhinopithecus roxellana | reverse complement strand
CATCCTGGAGGCAAGGCTGGATTCAACATTCGCAAATCAATAAACGTAATCCAGCATATAAACAGAACCAAAGACAAGAACCACATGATTGTCTCAATAGATGCAGAAAAGGCTTTGACAAAATTCAACAGCCCTTCATGCTAAAAACGCTCAATAAATTCGGTATTGATGGAACGTATCTCAAAATATAAGAAGCTATTATGACAAACCCACAGCTAATATCATACTGAATGGGCAAAAACGGAAAAATCCCTTTGAAAACTGGCACAAGACAGGGATGCCCTCTCTCACACCACCTATTCAACATAGTGTTGGAAGTTCTGGCTAGGGCAATCAGGCAAGAGAAAGAAATCAAGGGTATCCAGTTTAGGAAAAAAAGTCAAATTGTCCCTGTTTGCAGATGACATGATTGTAATATTTAGAAAACCCCTCGTCTCACCCAAAATCTCCTTAAGCTGATAAGCAACTTCGCAAAGTCTCAGGATACAAAATTAATGTGCAAAAATCACAAGCATTCTATACACCGTAACAGACAAGCAAGAGCAAATCAGGAATGAAAAGCCCACTTGATCATGGTGGATAAGCTTTTTGATGTGCTGCTGAATCCGGTTTGCCAGTATTTTATTGAGAATTTTTGCATCAATGTTCATCAGGGATATTGGTCTAAAATTCTCTTTTTTGTTGTGTCTCTGCCAGGCTTTGGTATCAGGATGATGTTGGCCTCATAAAATGAGTTAGGGAGGATTCCCTCTTTTTCTATTGATTGGAATAGTTTCAGAAGGAATGGTACCAGCTCCTCCTTGTACCTCTGGTAGAATTCAGCTGTGAATCCATCTGGTCCTGGACTTTTTTTGGTGGGTAGGCTATTAATTGTTGCCTCAATTTCAGAGACTGCTATTGGTCTATTCAGGGATTCAACTTCTTCCTGGTTTAGCCTTGGGAGAGTGTAAGTGTCCAGGAAATTATCCATTTCTTCTAGATTTTCTAGTTGATTTGCGTAGAGGTGTTTATAGTATTCTCTGATGGTAGTTTGTATTTCTGTGGGGTCAGTGGTGATATCCCCTTTATCATTTTTTATTGCATCTATTTGATTCCTCTCTCTTTTCTTCTTTGTTAGCCTTGCTAGCGGTCTGTCAATTTTGTTGATCTTTTCAAAAAACCAACTCCTGGATTCATTGATTTTTGGGAGGGTTTTTTGTGTCTCTATCTCCTTCAGTTCGGCTCTGATCTTAGTTATTTCTTGCCTTCTGCTAGCTTTTGAATGTGTTTGCTCTTGCCTCTCTAGTTCTTTTAATTGTGATGTTAGAGTGTCAATTTTAGATCCTTCCTGCTTTCTCTTGTGGGCATTTAGTGCTATAAATTTCCCTCTACACACTGCTTTAAATGTGTCCCAGTGATTCTGGTATGTTGTATCTTTGTTCTCATTGGTTTCAAAGAACATCTTTATTTCCGCTTTCATTTCGTCATGTACCCAGTAGTCATTCAGGAGCAGGTTGTTCAGTTTCCATGTAGTTGAGCGGTTTTGATTGAGTTTCTTAGTCCTGAGTTCTAGTTTGATTGCACTGTGGTCTGAGAGACAGTTTGTTATAATTTCTGTTCTTTTACATTTGCTGAGGAGTGCTTTACTTCCAATTATGTGGTCAATTTTGGAATAAGTGCGATGTGGTGCTGAGAAGAATGTATATTCTGTTGATTTGGGGTGGAGAGTTCTATAGATGTCTATTAGGTCAGCTTGGTGCAGAGATGAGTTCAATTCCTGGATATCCTTGTTAACTTTCTGTCTCGTTGATCTGTCTAATGTTGACAGCTGAGTGTTGAAGTCTCCCATGATTATTGTATGGGAGTCTAAGTCTCTTTGTAAGTCCCTAAGGACTTGCTTTATGAATCTGGGTGCTCCTGTATTGGGTGCATATATATTTAGGAGAGTTAGCTCTTCCTGTTGAATTGATCCCTTTACCATTATGTAATGGCCTTCTTTGTCTGTTTTGATCTTTGATGGTTTAAAGTCTGTTTTATCAGAGACAAGGATTGCAACCCCTGCTTTTTTTTGTTCTCCATTTGCTTGGTAGATCTTCCTCCATCCCTTTATTTTGAGCCTATGTATGTCTCTGCATGTGAGATGGGTCTCCTGAATACAGCAGACTGATGGGTCTTGACTCTTTATCCAGTTTGCCAGTCTGTGTCTTTTAATTGGAGCATTTAGTCCATTAACATTTAAGGTTAATATTGTTATGTGTGAACTTGATCCTGCCATTATGATATTAACTGGTTATTTTGCTCGTTAGTCGATGCAGTTTCTTCCTAGCCTCGATGGTCTTTACATTTTGGCATGTTTTTGCAATGGCTGGTACCGGTTGTTCCTTTCCATGTTTAGTGCTTCCTTCAGGGTCTCTTGTAAGGCAGGCCTGGTGGTGACAAAATCTCTAAGCATTTGCTTATCTGTAAAGGATTTTATTTCTCCTTCACTGATGAAACTTAGTTTGGCTGGATATGAAATTCTGGGTTTAAAATTCTTTTCTTTAAGAACGTTGAATATTGGCCCCCACTCTCTTCTGGCTTGTAGAGTTTCTGCCGAGAGATCTTTTGTTAGTCTGATGGGCTTCCCTTTGTGGGTAACCCGACCTTTCTCTCTGGCTGCCCTTAAGATTTTTTCCTTCATTTCAACTTTGGTGAATCTGGCAATTATGTGTCTTGGAGTTGCTCTTCTGGAGGAGTATCTTTGTGGCGTTCTCTGTATTTCCTGAATTTGAATGTTGGCCTGCCCTACTAGGTTGGGGAAGTTCTCCTGGATGATTTCCTGAAGAGTGTTTTCCAACTTGGTTCCATTTTCCCCCTCACTTTCAGGCACCCCAATCAGGCGTAGATTTGGTCTTTTTACGTAATCCCATACTTCTTGCAGGCTTTGCTCATTTCTTTTTCTTCTTTTTTCTTTTGGTTTCTCTTCTCGCTTCATTTCATTCATCTGATCCTCAATCGCTGATACTCTTTCTTCCAGTTGATCGAGTCGGTTACTGAAGCTTGTGCATTTGTCACGTATTTCTCGTGTCATGGTTTTCATCTCTGTCATTTCGTTTATGATCTTCTCTGCATTAATTATTCTAGCTGTCAATTCTTCCACTCTTTTTTCAAGATTTTTAGTTTCTTTGTGCTGGGTACGTAATTCCTCCTTTAGCTCTGAGAAGTTTGATGGACTGAAGCCTTCTTCTCTCCTCTCGTCCAAGTCATTCTCTGACCAGCTTTGATCCGTTGCTGGCGATGGGCTGCGCTCCTTTGCAGGGGGAGATGCGCTCTTATTTTTTGAATTTCCAGCTTTTCTGCCCTGCTTCTTCCCCATCTTTGTGGTTTTATCTGTCTCTGGTCTTTGAAAGTGGTGACGTACTGATGGGGTTTTGGTATAGGTGTCCTTCCTGTTTGATAGTTTTCCTTCTGACAGTCAGAAGGACTGTCTGTTGGTCTGTTGGAGATTGCTTGAGGTCCACTCCAGACCCTGTTTGCCTGGGTATCAGCAGCAGAGGTTGCCGAAGATAGAATATTGCTGAACAGCGAGTGTACCTGTCTGATTCTTCCTTTGGAAGTTTCCTCTCAGGGGTGTACTCCACCCTGTGAGGTGTGGGGTGTCAGACTGCCCCTAGTGGGGGATTTCTCCCAGCTAGGCTACTCAGGGGTCAGGGACACACCTGAGCAGGCAGTCTGTCCGTTCTCAGATCTCAACCTCCGCGTTGGGAGATCCACGGCTCTCCCCAAAGCTGTCAGACAGAGTCGTTCGCGTCTGCACCGGCTCCCGCTACTTCCCCTGTTGGTCTTCAGCTGTGCGCTGTCCCCAGAGGTGGAGACTACAGAGACAGGCAGGCTTCCTTGAGCTGCTGTGAGCTCCACCCAGTTCGAGCTTCCCAGAGGCTTTGTTTACCTACTTAAGCCTCAGCAATGGCGGGCGCCCCTCCCCCAGCCTCGCTGCTGCCTTGCGGATAGATCGCGGCAGACTGCTGTGTTAGCAGTGAGGGAGGCTTCGTGGGCGTGGGACCCTCCCGGCCAGGTGTGGGATATATTCTGGTGTGCCTGTACGCTTACAGCGCAGTATTGGGGTGGGAGTTACCCGATTTTCCAGGTGTTGTGCGTCTCAGTTCCCCTGGCTAGGAAAATGGATCCCCTTCCCCCTTGCGCTTCCAGGTGAGGCGATGCCTCGCCCTGCTTCAGCTCTCGCTGGTCAGGCTGCAGCAGCTGACCAGCACCGATTGTCCGGCACTCCCTAGTGAGATGACCCCAGTACCTCAGTTGAAAATGCAGAAATCACCGGTCTTCTGTGTCGCTCTCGCTGGGAGTTGGAGACTGGAGCTGTTCCTATTCGGCCATCTTGCTCCTCAGTATTATAATTTAATTGAAGGGAAAAAAACAGACTTACCAAATTTTTTTGCAAAAATGCTGATCCACCATCTTTCATAATTTAGTGATTCTGGCATACCATACCTCCTTCACAACCAAAATCAGAGGAATACAAGTTTTCTCAATCTAATGGGTTTAATAACTTGGGTTATTAAATATTATTATTATAAAACAGGCAGTATTTTTCTTTCCTGTGACTAATTTTTTTTTCGGGGGGGACGGAGTATCACTCTGTTGTGCAGGCTGGAGTGCAGTGGCATGATCTTGGCTCACTGCAAGCTCCGCTTCCTGGGATCACACCATTCTCCAGCCTCAGCCTCCCGAGTAGCTGGTACTACATGCGCCCGGCTAATTTTTTGTATTTTTAGTAGAGATGGTATTTCACCGTGTTAGCCAGAATGGTCTTGATCTCTTTAACTGCGTGCTCCGCCTGCCTCAGCCTCGCAAAATATTGAGATTACAGGCGTGAGCCACTGCACCTGGCACCTGTGACTAAAATTGTTTCTAAGATCCAGAATGTATTTATTACTGAAACAATGCTGACATACACTGCACAAAAAAAGGAAGAACCAGACATTCATTAAAGCTAGGAAAAAGCAGAACTCAGTGTGCTCAAGAACCACCAGCAGGCAGGACAGGTTGTCTGTTACCCCAGTATTTTCGGTGGCCGAGGCAGGCAGATCACCTGAGGCCAGGAGTTCCAGACCAGTCTGAACAATATGGTGAAACCCAAACTCTACTGCAGATAAAAAAATTAAGCATGCATGCTGGCAGGTGCCTATTATCCCAGCTACTTAGGAAGCTGAGGCAGGCAGAATTGCTTGAACCCAGGAGGTGGAGCTTGCAGTGAGCTGAGATCACACCACCGCACTCCAGTGTGGGCAACAGAGGAAAACTCTTTCTCAAAAAAAAAAAAAAAAGAAAAGAAAGAAAGAAAGAACAGTGAACAGTTAGCAGGTGCCATTTGCTAAGGGGAGACTAGGGATATGATCTTGCTAGCAATTCTTCCATTTTAGTAAATCTAAACAGTGTGATTCCATTCTTTCTTTTCTGTACTCCAGAGCCAAAAGAAGTAAGAAAAGCAATTGTATTTCTGTTTCTTTCAAAACACATCTAACAAGAGATGATATGCATGGTTCCACACTCCAAAAGGAACCTTCTTATGTCCTGGGTATCGTGGACATTGGATGAATTCTTGTTCAGTTGACTAGCATAGACTTCAGTAATAAAATGTTCAATGCATTATATCAGACAAATTTTGCATCTGAAAATAGGACAAATATTGTGCTCTTAGTTCTGTCTGCCCATAAATGCAATATTTACATGTATTTATAATGGGTTAATAAAAAGAAAATGAGTTTATGGTTCTAGAGAGTATTAAAAATTGACAACATGAATTCTCCTGTCCTGGAACATAATTAAAAGTTAGAGGAATAGTATTTCATGTGGAAGGTACCATTAAAAAAAAAATCATTGCTAGGCATTCAATAATTATTTCATGTTATTTTCTAATCTGACGTAATACTGAAGAACTACCTCCTGAAGCTGGTTTATCAAGTTGTTACATTTTCACATGTTGAATTTATTAAGTTCATATCTGAAAGGTGGGAATAAATACATCATATTCACTACATAATATTCAACAAAGTAATATTCACTGGTGCATAATTTACATTTCATCATGCTTTGAAAAGAAAAGACAGGCTAGACATGGTGGCTCATGCCTCTCATCCCAACACTTTGGAAGGCCGAGGCAGACAGATCACGAAGTCAGGAGTTCAAGATCAGCCTGGCCAATATGGTGAAACCCGTATCTGCTAAATATATAAAAATTGGTCAGGCATTGTGGCAGGTGCCTCTCATCCCAGCTACTCAGTAGGCTGAGCTAGGAGAATCACTTGAACCTGGGAGGCAGAGATTGCAGTGAGTCAGGATCACACCACTGCACTCCAGCATGGGTGACAAGAGTGAAACGCCAGCTGAAAAAAAAAAGAAATATCCGATTAATTTAAGGTAATGTAGACACAGCCAGAATTTCTACAGAAATCTGAACCACATTATAAAGCCAGAAAAACATACCAGCTAATATTATTTAATACAAATATTACTAAATGGAACAGGTAATTTTTTTTAATTGAGACGGAGTCTCCCTCTGTCACCCAGGATGGACTGCAGTAGCAGGATCTCCACTCACTGCAACCTCCGCCTCCCGGGTGCAAGCAATTCTGCTGTCTCAGCCTCCCGAGTAGCTGGGACTATAGGCACCTGCCACCATGCCCGACTAATTTTTGTATTTCCATAGAGACGAGGTATCACAATATTGGTCAGGCTGGTCTTGAACTTCTGACCTCCGGTGCTCCGTCAACTCGGCCTCCCAAAGTGCTGGGATTATAGGCATAAGCCACCATGCCTGGCCAGAAAAAGTAATATTTTTCAAACATAAACATTAGTGTAAGCTTATTGGACATCTAAAAACTTTTTTTTAGTACCAGAAGCAGAAGATTCTCCTGAAGTGTTATCATTTCAGCTGACATTTATTTACTTAAGATTAAAATAATATAACAGCTATAAAAATTTAAGAGGTAGCCAGGTGCAGTGGCTCATTCCGGTAACCCAAACACTTTGGGAGGCCGAGGCAGGTGAATCACCTGAGGTCAGGAGTTTGAGACCATCCTGGCCAACATGGTGAAACCCCATCTCTACTAAAAATACAAAAATTGGCCAGGCGTGGTGGCAATCACCTGTAGTCCCAGCTACTAGTGAGTCTGTGGTGGGAGGATCACTTGAACCTGAGTGGTGGAGGTTGCAGTGAGCTATGATTGCACCACTGCATTAGAGCCTGGGTGACAGAGCAAGACTCTGTTTCAAAGAAAAAAAAAGTCAAGAGCATGGGGAGTATTAAAATCAGACAGAGATAATTGTCTATTATCAGAACAGCTCCATTTTTTTTTTTTGCTATCATTATATGTTAAGGTCAATTTGCTAAACATAAATATTTTTTCTAAAGATTTAAGTGTACCATATAACACATTTGTGCTCACGTTTAATGTCCTTTGCTGTACAATATACTTGAATATCATTCTCATATATCACAACAAAAGTATCTTTCCATAAGGCAATTATCATTAATACTTCTTTAAAGTTATAAAATGTGGGCTGAGGGGTTGCGCACACCTGTAATCCCAGCACTTTGGGAGTCTGAGGCAGGCAGATTACGAGGTCAGGAGATCAAGACCATCCTGGCCAACATGGTGAAACCTCTTTTCTGCTAAATTAAAAAAATTACCTGGCATGATGACACACACTTGTATTCCCAGCTACTCGGGAGGCTGAGGCAGGAGAATCTCTTGAATCCAGGAGACAGAGGTTGTGGTGAGACAAGATTGCCACTCCAGCCTGAACAAGTGTGAAATTTTGTCTCAAAAAAAAAAATTATGAAATGTGAAGATTGTTTTTTGTAATTTTACAACACCTGAGGATTACTGTCTTTAAATAATCTAATAAATCAAAATCACAACAAAAGCCCCACAAGTTAATGTTTTACCTTATAAAAAGCACTGACATTTAGTCTGTGGTAATTTGTCGCAGCTGCCACGGGAAACTAGTATTTTAGTGAAGCCTCAAAACCCACCTGAAGGGGCTGGGCACAGTGGCTCATGCCTGTAATCCCAGCAATTTGGGAGGCCGAGGTGGGTGGATCACTTTAGCTCAGGAATTTGAGACCAACTTTGCCAACCTGGTGAAACCCCGTCTCTAAAAAAAAATACAAAAATTAGCCCGGCATGGAGGCACATGTCTATAATCCCAGCTACTCAGGAGGCTGAGACACGGCAACTGTTTGAACCCAGGGTGGGGCGGAGGTTGTAGTGAGACAAGATTGTGCCACTGCACCCCACCCTTGCTGACAGAGCGAGCTCCAACTCAAAAACAACTCCACCTGAAGAAGGTTTCCAGTTCTCTCAACTGTGCCCCACAAAACCCCTTAGAAGCACACATTCCTTTGCTGTGGGCCATGGAGAGGAAGAAGGAAGCGCCTCCTCATGGCAGAGGCTTAAACAGATTTCAGAAAAACATGTTCAAAATCTAGGAAAAAATTTCTGATAGAAAACTACGTATCGGCTGGGCGCGGTAGCCCACGCCTGTATTCCCAGCACTTTGGGAGGCTGAGGAAGGCAGAACAAGAGGTCAGTTCAAGACCAGCCTGACCAACATGGTGAAACGCCATCTCTACCAAAGATACAAAAAGCCGGGCCTGGTGGCATGTGCCTATAATTCCCAGCTACTCAGGAGGCAGAGGTTGCAGTGAGCCAGTGAGCCAAGATCGCACCACTGCACCCCAGCCTAGGTGACAGAACAAGACTCTGTCTCAAAAAAAAAAAAAAAAAAAAAAAGAGAGGGAGAGAGAGAAAGAAAGAAAGAAGGAAAGAAAGAGAAAACTCCGTATCAATTATCTAGCTAGCTAGCTAACTATCTAGAGACAGGCTTTTACTCTATTGCTCAGGATGGAGAGCAGAGATCATAGATCACTGCAGCCTTGAGCTCCTGGCCTCAAGTGATCCTCCTGCCTCAGTCTCCTAAGTACCTAGGGCCAGGTGGACACATTTATGCCTGGTTTTTTGTTAATTTTATGGAGACCGAGTTTCACTCCATTGCCTAGGCCGGTGTCAAACTTTGGAGTCTCGCTGTGTCGTCCAGGCTGGGGAGCAGTGGTGCAATCTTGTCTCACTGCAACCTCTGCCTCCCAAGTTCAAGCGATTCTCCTGTATCAGCCTCCCGAGTAGCTGGGACTTAAGGCATGCACCACCACATCTGGCTAATTTTTGTATTTTTTCTAGAGACTGGGTTTCACCATGGCCAGGCTGGTCTTGAACTCCTGACCTCAGGTGATCCACCCGCCTTGGTCTCCCAAAGTGGTGGGATTACAGGTGTCAGCCATGGAGCCTGGACTAGCACTTTACGTTATTAAATAGCCCAACCCAGGCAGGGTGCGGTCCCGACAACTCTGACGGCCTAGGTGAGAAGATGGCTTGAACCAGGAGTTCGAAATCGGCCTGGGAAACCTAGCTAGATCCCATCTCTATCAAAAGTACAAAAATTAGGCCAGTTGTGCATCACGCCTGGCTAACTTTGTACGTTTTGTAGAGACGGGGTTTTCGTCATGTTGCCCAGGTTTGTCTCGAACTCCTGAGCCCAAGCCTTCCATCCTCCTGCCTTGGGCTACGAAAAAGCTGGGATTAAAGGTCCCAGCCAGCCTCATATTTTATTCAAGCAGTCCCTCCCTGTTGCACAATTGGATATTTTAAAATAATTTTTTGAAAGGGTTTACCTTGGTCTTGCAGACTGAAATGTTGTGGTGGGATCATAGCTCATTGGAGCCTTGAACCTTGGGGTGCAAGTAGCTGGGGGGTGCTGGGGTAGGACTACAGAGATCCGGTCGCGCCACATTGCTAGGTTGCTCTTGTTCTGAAGGGATCCTCCCGCCTCCGCGGCGCCCTGACATAGTTTTCTAGTTTTGACCGACAAACACCTTGTGCCCAGTCTGAGTTTCTCAACTACCCTTCTCCAGCTAGCAACACACAAGGCCTGGCGGGGAAGTCCTAGTTACCAGACTCCACTCTGAGAACACCGCCCAGCTCCAGGAACGGTGTCGCCTGGTGACGTCGCCGAACACCTGTGCCTGTGACGTCGTTGAAAGCCTGCCTGTATCTCGAAGCCAATCGGAACTTGCGTCAGGGCTGCGGGGGCGGGGGGCGCTTCCAGGAGCGCGCATGCGCGGACGTCGGGTCGCAGGCCCGGCGCAGGCTGTAACCTGCCGCTGAGCTGGCGATTTTGTGTCCAGAGGCTCCGGCCGCCATCACCCTTAAGCTACGAGGAGGAGCTTTACGACTTGGCCGACTTGGCCGGGCGTAGCAAGGGCCAGACTCTGCGCAAGCAGTCGCTGCGCTCCACGCAGTCGTCGCCAGGCGGGCAGGATTGCACGGTCACGCAGAAGCTCCTTAATGGCCAGCGCCAGCTGCAGGCCCGGTCGCGGCCCCAGACTCACCTCTTCTTAGCTTGGGTATTTGCCCTCCACAACACCACCCCAAGCCAGGGGCCCGTGTACCCCCGGGAGCGTTCCCCGCTAGCTGCCGCCGCTCATCCTGGGCGGCAGGATGTTGCCTCAGCATCGGCCCTTCCTGATGTTGCCTCTTATCAGGGAGCTGCACCCCTGACTTTGACCTCTGAAGGCCCTTTGCAATAGCATTAAGCCTTTGAAAATTTGTAGCGAGGTAGAAGTGACTAGGAAACGAAGAAAACATCTTTTTAAAAATATAAGCGATCGGCCAGGCGTGGCGGCCCACGCCTGTAATCCCAGCACTTTGGGAGGCCAGGCTATCTCAAGACTTAGCCTGGCCAGCCTGGTGAAACCCCATCTCTACTAAAAATACAAAAATTAGCCAGGCGTGGTGGCGGGCACCTGTAATCCCAGCTACTCACGAGGCTGAGGGAGAGAATTGTTTGAACCCGGGAGGCGAGGCGGAGGTTGAAGTGAGCCCAGATCGCGCCGCTGTACTCCAGCCTGGGCGACAGACTGGGACAACATCTAAACAAACAAATATATGTGTGTGTATATATATATATATAAGCGACCGAGCCGGGAGGTCGAGATTACAGTGAGCCGAGATTATATAAGCGATCAAGCTACAGTGAGCCAAAATTGCGCCACTGCACTCCAGTCTGTGTGACAGAGGGAGACTCTGTCTCTAAAAAATTATTTGCAAGTTAGAGCTTTTCTTCCAGCGCTCACTTTCAGATTGAAGAAGGTAATTGGGTCAGGTCCGGTGGCTCACGCCTGTAATCCCAGCACTTTGGGAGGACGAGGCCGGCCGATCGCTTGAGCGCAGGAGTTCCAGACTAGCTTGGGCAACATGGTGAAACCCTGCCTCTACAAAAATACAAAAAAAAAAAAAAAAAATAGCTGGGCATGGTGGTAGGCGTCTGTAGTCCCTGCTAATTGCGGGACTGAGGCGGGAGGATCGCTTGAGCCTAGATCCTCCCTGCAGCCTCAACCTCCTGGGCTCAGGCAATCCATTTCAGCCTCCCAAAGGGCTAGGATTACAGGAACGAGCCATGGCGCCTGGCCTTACGCTGTATTCTAATGCTTTTTTTGAAAATGGAAACTTTTACAGGCAAGTCACTTCCTTCAAACTAATGATGAGGAAAGGATGTTGTTCTGTCCTGTTTGTGTTTTGTGTGTGTCTTTTTTGAGACAGGGTGTTGCTTTGTTGCCCAGGCTGGAGTGAGGTAGTACAATCATGGCTCACTGCAGCCTTGACCTCCGGGCTCAAAGAATCCTTCCCCATCAGCCTCCCCAGTAGCTGGGACTACAGGTGCATGCTACCACTCTTGGCTAATTCTTTTTTTGAAATTGAGTATCACTTTGTCTCCCAGGCTGGAGTGCAATGGTGCAATCTCAGCTCACTGCAGTCTGGTCTCAAACTCCTCACTTCAGATGGTCCACCCATCTCAGCATCCCAAAGTGCTGGGATTACAAGTGTGACCCACTGTGCCTGGTGATTTTGCTCATTTTAGATACTAGAACTTTAAAATTTTTTTTTTTCCTTTCTCCAGTCTTGCTTTGTCACCAGGCTGGAGTGCCATGGCATGATCTCAGCTCACTGCAACCTCTGCCTCCTGGGTTCAAGCCATTCTCCTACCTCAGCCTCCCAAGTAGCTGGGACTACAGGTGCATACCACCTGAGCAGTGATCATGTCACTGCACTCCAGCCTGGACAACAGAGCGAGACCCTGACTCCACAAGTAAATAAATCAATATCATATGATATGTACCAAGTGACAGGCAGGTGCTATTATCTCCAATTTTCTTCCTCAACTCTGAGTTGAGTCATACATCAACCTCTAGTAAAAAGTGACATGCTCTCAGTTCAAGGGGCAAGCCCAAACCACGTGGAAAGGATCTTATCTCTTTTGAGAGCTACTATGAAAAGAATTCCTCCTAGATACAGAAGTATTGTGACATCAGTTACTTAGGTTAAAATTGCCTATTGTGCTAAGTGAGTTATTAACAATAAATACTTTAACTCTGTTCCATGTTAGTTATCGTAATATGATTTATAATTTGTTTTAACCTTATGTTATATACACCTCGAAGCCATTTATATTTTGGTATACTTGTAATAGTTACTATACACTAGGCTGTGTGTATTGGACTAGACATGGAGAGTCAAAAAAGAGTATGTGATCAGAGTAGGAATCATGGTCTAGCTTCGTTTGTGTCTACCTCCTACCTCAAGTAGAAGCAGTAGAAAAATAATTACCTAAGATTTTTGGATTCTGGTTTGTGGAGAAGCACCTTTATATTTAGGCTGATGGGTGGCTAAATTAGAAAGTAGTTTTTGTGATTTAGAATTTTATACGGAGATGTTCATTGTGATTGATTATTCTTTGTATTAGCAGATTTTTGTTTTTATAGCTGTATGATTTCTTGTTTATTATTCATTATTGTCTATTAATAAAGAAAAAATTTATTATACTGAAACAGCGATATATAATCCAACTTGGGTTTTTAAATAATGACTGACTTTGTTCTTCAGGGATACATTACTGGTAAAACTGTAGACTATTAGATACATTTCTTTTAATGAATGTAAGTGGTATAATTAGAAGGCGGAAAAGAATCCTTGGAAACATGAGTTTAATTTGATGGCTAAGAAACTGAGGACAAGATACTTATTCTTTGTAGCCTATTTTCTATTGTCATTTCATTGTCTCACCAAGAAGTACTTGAATAAAGCCAGTTCAATTCTAGCATCTGTTGAATATGTAAGGTTGGGTAAAGTGGGTGAGTTTAATAGATTACATGGGTTTGTCTACAAACTTTACCACCTATTTGATAAAGCTGTTTAACTTCTTTGAACCCATTTACTTTTCTATAAAATGGAGATAATACCTGTCATAAAATTGATTTTAAGACATACTCTAAAATAATGTAGCTAGATAGAATAATTCTAATTATTATAAGAAATTAAAACTGCTTTAATTTTATCCATTTGTATAAATTCTATATCAATCCTAATTTAAACCTGATATTTAGACTGTCAGTATTTCCATAAGTCCTAAGTGAAGAAAACAACTATGAAATTTTAGTCTGAAGTAATTATCTATTTTATAAATAATACATTTATTTTTGTTTGAATTCACATTGTTTTTGAGGTATTTTTCTGTCAACTCTTAAAACTACTAAGTTCATCATGAAGTTTTCATATTATTTAAAGTAATCTCTTATTTGAAATTTAAAACAATATAATTTTTTCGTACGACGAAGTGTGTTATTAATACACTTAACAGTGCAAATAATATGCAAATAATTTAGCAGTGTTACAACAATAGTTTAGTTCCTTTCATTTGGAAAGTTTTGAAATTCATTTTACATATTTGAAAATATTGATTATAGTTTTTAACACTCATCAGTTAATTCATATGTAGAATTGCAACTTAATTGTTTTGTTTATTTGCATTCTATGGCTGGCAGGATGTTATCAATTACATTGATAGTAAATTTGAAGACTACCTAAATACGGAATCGCGAGTGAACAGACGTTAGATGCCTGATAACAGGGTGCGGTGTTGTTTGTTCTTCATTGCTCCTTCAGAACGTGGGTCATCAGTACCTGGATACTTCTGATTCCTTTTTGTTGTTGTTTACTGTTAACTTTATGTACATTTTTTAGTAATCTTTTAAGTTTGTGAACTACATACAATTATACCCATAATTAAGTACTAAATTTCCTGTGGAAATACATTTTTGAAAAGACTTTTTAAGTCCTGTATAAGCTAAGAGTGATTTTATTCCTTAGTTCTTCATTCATAAGGATTTTCTCTGCTGCATGGAAATAAACAGTGTTGCCACCGTGGTTTGAGGTCTCATTGTGGTAAATTTAGCCTTCATGTTGAGTACTGTGCTACTAAATGAACTACGAGATAAAGAGAAGCAGCCATACCAGTTATACATATTCAAAATAAACCCAAAGATGCTATTTATTATGTCTCGTAAGAGATGGTTATCAAAAGCAATTGCATGCCAATGTTTTCTTGTGCCATTTCTTTCTACAATAAATCTATTTGGCTTCTGTTTCACTGTAGCTGTCATAGACATGTCATTTAGGTATCATATTATCAGTACTAATCTTTTGTTTATTAGGACATAAGACCTAAGAAAATAGACATTAATCTGATGTGATTGTTCTGTTTGTTAGAACAGTTAGTCTGTACTCCGTTTTTTTGTTCTTTGTACTTCCCTTTTCAATTTGAGTACATATATGTGTTATTGACAACAGCAGATTTTTCCAAATATTCTTCCTCAGTCTTTTCCTTTGGGTAAGTAACTCGTAATTCAGCCACCTGATAATTGTAACTCCACCATCTCTCCACCAAAAGAACTGTAGTAGCATCAGGCTAAATAGCATTAAGTTATCTAACAGTCACATTACAGTAATGTAAACCAATTCCTTCAAGTATACAAGTCTCTTCCTATCTTTGGCTTCTTGCTCCTTTTTTTTAAATAGATGTGTCAATGCCCATTCACAGTAAATGGATAAGGGAGCCTTAAGAAATGATAAAGTTTATCTTCTAGAAATGATAGAGGATTTTCTATTGCTTAACAACAAGATTTAAAAACTAAATTTGTTGATGAAAAGACCAGCCAATATAAAACTAAATGGACAGAGGAAAAAAATTCAACCAGAATGTAATATACATGTGAACTAAATGTTTTCTGTTGCTGATGTTTTGTAGCTTCTGAAATTTAATGAGGCTTTATAAGGTTTACCTTTTTTCCTGAAGTTTAATTTCTAAAAGGACTTAAACGTTTTTGACCCTTTGGTTGTATTTAAGAAGCTGACTTCTCTAATTTACTTTTCCTGTTTATTTTTATATGCCTTTCTCTTTAAAAGTTGGGACATTATATATTCAGCAAGTATTGTTTTGTGTTTAAATATAAAATCTTGTTGCTTGGATTTTAATACTTCATATTAAATGCCTTTAAGATTTATTAAAATTTTAGATGAACTGAACTCTACTTTTTCATCACTGGATTAATAAGCAGGCTTGTATCTGACATAATAGCTTAATAATGCAGTGGCAACTTAAATTTGTCATGATTATCAATTGAAAAACCATAACAATTTAGAAATCTGAAATTGAATATTTCATGTCATTTATATGTAGTGTTTTATATAATAATTCATAAAAAGAAGCGAAGTTTATTTTTTTTTCCGAATATGGATAGGTTGAGGCCAGATACAGTGGCTTACGCCTATAATCCCAGCACTTTGAGGACAAAGGCATGAGGGTCACTTGAGGTCACAGACTAGGCAACATAGTGAGATCCTGTCTCTACAAAAAGAAAAAATTTGTTGGGGCTGGGTGTAGTGGCTCACGCCTATAATCATAGCATTTTGGGAGGCTGAGACAGGTGGATCATCTGAGGTCAGGAGTTCAAGACCAGGCTGGTCAACATGGCAAAACCTCATCTCTACCAAAAATACAAAAATTAGCCGGGCATGGTGGTGTATGCTTGTAATGCCTGCTACTTGGGAGGCTGAGGCAGGAGAAGCACTTGAACCCAAGAGGCGGAGGTGCAGTGAGCCAAGATTGTGCCACTGCACTCCAGACTAGGCAATAAGAGCAAAACTCAAAAAAAAAAAAAAAAAAAAAACTAGTTGGGCACGGGGGCGCAGTCCTGTAGTCCTAGCTCCTCAGGAGTCGAAGTGGAAGAATTGGAGGCTGTGGTGAGCTATGACAATACCACAGCACTCCAGCCTGGGTGACAGAGCAAGACCCTGTCAAAAAAATAAATAGAAATGCATAGGTTCTTTTAGTTAACACTAGTGAGGCAAGAACAGATAATAAAAACAGTGCTATTCCATCCACACACTCTTTTACATTGTGCTCCCTGTTCTCTGAATGCCAGTGTCAAATTTCAAGGGATTTAATACAAGGAGAATTAGAATAGGAGGCAACTATCTGAATTCTCCATGTCTGCTTTCTCCCCCTCACTGTCTCTGTCTTTCTGCCTGTCAGCCTCACCACCACAGTGAAGCTATATAGTCATCTTTGTAGTAAAGAGGACTGGACTATCTTATTAGTGTTAGGGTTCTAATCTCCCCAATTTTAATATATGTTTCCCTGTCTTCATTTTAAGATGTCAGTCAATTCAATTATTACTATTCATCAGTAAAAATAGCAGACTGAGAGCTTTCTTTCGTTTTTCCCATGTTTTTATAAAAGTTAAGGAATACCACTTTAGAATGGTAGTCCTTTGCAAAATATTTCTAGTGTCTTCATTTAGTTTTGTGAAACATTAAATTTTAGTCCACAGTATATTCTAGATTTGAGGACTTTGGTTCTCATTTAGAATTACTAAAGGACGAAGAAAATCACAGCAGCTTCCTTTTCTTGTCAGCAAATATTTGGGCACCTTCTTGAGTGTTAGATACTGTGCCACGTGCTGAGGATACAGATGAATGAGATAAGGCCCTCACTATAAAGAGTATTTCAGTGAGAAGATGGGAGAAACAAATACAGATTCTCCTCAACTTGGGACAGGGTTACATTAACCCATCGTAAGTTGAAGATACGTTTGATACTCCTTGCCTGCTAAACATAGCATTGCCTACAGTTGGGCAAAATCATCTAACATTAAGCCTGTTTTGTAATAATGTGTTGGACATCTCATGTAATTTATTGAATACTATACGCTAAATGAAAAACAGAATAGTTGTATGGTTTCTAGTCAATGTGTGTTGCTTGCACACTATGAAAAATTTCAAAAAATTTTAAGTGGAACCATAGTTACTGAGGAAGCATCAGTATGTAGGCAGTTTCTGTACAGCACGTTAAGTGTTGTGACCACATAGAACTATGCCTAGTCTTAGATTAGAGAAGGATTCTCAGTGGAAATTGGATCGTAAGCCAGTGTCCTGTAGGATGAATAGGAATTAGCCAGGCCAAGGAGAAGGAGGATGATAATGGAGGGTGTTCTAGCCTCGGTAGTAACCTGTGGCCAAATGTCAAATTGTGGTGCTTTCAAGGAATTGTAAAAATTTCAAAAAGGCTGGCACATTGGAAGTAGGAGGCAAAAGAAAAGCCAGGAATGCTACAAGATGAGGTCAGCTGGAGAATCTATGTCTTCACAAGCCTTGTAGTCCATACTAATTAAGGCATCTGGCCTTTAATAACAATTTTGGTCAGGGCATAGCTCAATAAGATTTGGATTTAGAAAGACCTCTCTGACTTTAGTATGGATGGTTTGTGTTATTGTTATTCATTCCAAAAGTCTTGGTGGCCTAGACTAAAGTAATGCAAATGGAGATATATATACATACATACATACCTCCATACACATACTATATATATGGGAAGAAGATTAGAGGACGGGAGACATCCTAGGTTTCACACTTGAGTGCTTGGGTAGACTGTAGTGCCATTCACTGAGATAGGAAGCATAGAAGAGGAAAAATGGGTTTCATATGAGATTTTGATTTTAAGGAGCCCATGGAATGCCCGGTAGCATGTCCATTGGGTAAACACAAATCTGGAACTCAACAGTGAGATATGGGTTGTGTTATGAAGATTTTATAGTCAGTTGACCAATTGAAGATATTTGAAATCTACTTGGGGATGTGAAGAATCTTGTTCTCCCAAACTGATAATTTCAGTTACATTAAATACTGTGTATTTCAGACTTAAACCATAGGATATTGAGATTATGAAACCTTTGCATGAAAAGGCTTTGCATTATTGCCAAAGCAGACACACTCACACCAGAGGAATGCCAACAATTTACAAAACAGGTGAGCAGGATGTAGTAACTCAGGTTTCTTATACCATTCTCATAATTTGCAGCTTTTACTATTTTTATTATAGTGGGTTGCAATCCATTCCTCTTACCGCTTTACTACAGTCATTTATACTGTATTAAAAATAACTCTTGAATTTTCTCCCTTAGTTTTCCCTTCAAAACTCTTACCTATGATCATAGTATCCTTATCCTTTGTCAGTTTTTAAATATGGCTGTTTTAAGTGTTTTTTTTTGAGAGGCAGTCTCACTCTGTTGCCCAGGTTAGAGTGCAGTGGGGCAATCTCTGCTCACTGCAAGCTCTGCCTCCCGGGTTTAAGCCATTGTACTGCCTCAAACCTCCCGAGTAGCTGGGACTACAGGCGCCCACCACAGCCTGGCTAAATTTTTGTACTTTTAGTAGAGATGAGGTTTCACCATGTTAGCCAGGATGGTCTCGATCTCCTGACCACCTACCTCAGCTTCCCACAATGCTGGGATTACAAGCGTGAGCCACCGTGCCCGGCCTTAAGTGTTCTTTAATACCCCCACACAGACAATTTCTCCACATACTTTTAGAATTATTTTCTTAGAATGAATTCCCAGGAAGAGGATTATTCTTTCAAAGGCTGTGATTGTTTTTATGGGTCTTTATCTCCCCCATCCCCATTTTGTCATAGTGCTTCCCCATTAAAACAAATTCGTTTTATAAAGCATACATCTGCTTCACTGTGGCTTTCCCAGCATTGTTTGTTATTTTTATTTTGAAAACGTTTTTGGAATGAAGTGGTACCTAATCATTTTTTTGTGTGTGTTTTCCTTTTATTTTCCAGAAAGACTGAACATTTTAAAAGCAAAGATTTTTTTCCCCGTTTTGTAACCACCTGTCCAATCCTTTGTCCTTTTGACCAGTAGCGCTTGGTATTACCCGCATTTATTTAAATGGGTTCTTTATAGTCTGGATATTTAGTTCTCTCTCATTTTCATGATATTTTTTCTATATTCTCTTTTGCTTCTCATATCCCAATTTTGTTTTCATGCACTTTGTGTGATATTTATAGTTTAAGTTAGTGTTCAAACGCATGACCCTATGATGAAGAGTCTCATGCTAGACTGAGCTAGCTGGAAGACCACTAAACTATTTCTCTAGATGCATATCTAGTTTTCTCAATAATATTGAATTATACAGTCACGCATAATTCTAATTTAATTGTGTTTGATGGGTTATATATTACAGTTTATGAAATGTCGGTTCAATTCTGGAAACTTTTTCTATTCTAGTAGTCTTTATTTTTAGCCACTAGTATATTGTTTAAACCACAGTAACTTGTTATAATATTTAGAAATAGATTGTAATTATCGCTATTGTCCATATAGTCCTATTGTAACAAAATACTTTGTTTTTCACATTTTTCAATATGAATTGCAGAATACTTTGAAACCTGTTATAAAAAACCTGTTAAAATTTCCTTTGAAGTTGTGCTAATTTCGTATAAATTTTCAGACAGTTTTAGTACATTGTTTTTACTGTATTTGGTATTTTCTGTTTTACATTTACCCATCGCATTTTTATTTTGTAATGTGCTATTTGTAAGTTTCAAATACTATCATATAATACATTTATCGTCTTTTATTATATATTTCAATTTGGATTTTTACTGATAAAGGGAAAAGAGATTAATATGAAGTGACATCTTCTTTCAAATTGGTGACATTCTGGTGGTTTTACTCAGGTAATTTTAATATACAACCTCTGACTAAAACCACTGCCTTTAGAGCTAGCTACTATTATTTGTTTTTTTCTTCATCATGTATTTGTTGCCTTCTCTATTCTGTTTTATATGTGTGTATAAAGATGTGTGGTCCTGTTTCTTTTTTCAGTGACAATTTTACTTCTGTTTACTTCTATCTAATATAGTAACCATGTAACACAATTTGTTAAGGGTCCTTTCATAGCTGCTGGAACCTTTGTCATGAAAATTTCACCAAAATATAAGTATAGGCAGGGAAGCTAGTTTTAGGTATATTAGCCATTGGTTTGCTATGGGCTCAAAGGATAAGTAGTTGAAAGTTATTTGGATGTCTATGTTCTGTTTGGAACTTGGAGTGATTTTGGACATGACAATTTTATGAACTAGGACATTGCTGATGTTATTAATAAGTTGTCTTCTTCAGTTTTCTTCATTGTCTTTATTAATTCTTGATTTCTAAGGTGTGTGTTTTCCCTATGTCCTTCCCTAATCTTATGCCTGTTGCTCCTCAGTTTGTGTGCATGCACATGTATATGCGAAGATTTTTCTGATGACTCTGCAGGGAGCAGTGCTGTACTTAGTTGTACTTTACTTTTGCCAGATTCTACTAAAAATTTTAGGTGAGTTTTTCCCTGTTTATTCAACTAAATAAGATACTTGGGGATTTATATCTAAAGGAAGGATCTCAGTCATTGTAAAGAAATTACCTAAAGTCATTATTGTGCAAGTCAATCAGAGAAATCTCTTTCTGGAGTATTACATCTGTTTTGGAGCTCTTTTGGTATGATAGCTATATTACTTTAACACTTCTCAAGTCATTGGATTTGGTGTTTATAGATCAAATTTACAGTTAAAAAACAAAGACCAGCATAGTAATTTGATTTTAGATTAGAAATTTGCATCATTAAAACACAGTATATTATCTGGAACCAAGGACACATATAGGAATCTAAGAAGCATGCAATAAACATGAGACTGTTGTACTAATTATATATGATGCTATTTTGCTGACTACTTCTTCCATTTCAGATAATGAAAGAAATCCAAGAACATAAAATTAAAATATATGAATTTCCAGAAACAAATGATGAAGACGAAAATAAATTTGTTAAAAAGGTAAAGGCAGGTTCATCCCTGTACATACACTAAAGTAATCTGAGGCCTTAAAATTGTACTACAACCTCCACAGGAAAGATCAAAAATATCAGTGATTTAAGTAGTTGGCTTACAAAATGCGTAGGGAGATTTAATGTTGAATTCAGCTTTATAGTTAACATTGAAGATTGGCTAGTATTTATAATAAGAAATTGTATAAACTACTGAGGTGAATAACACAATCCTTATTTCAAATTGTTTTTAATTAACTGGCTTTCATATTTTGTAATTTTTTTTCCATCTTAAAAAACAGGTGATGAGAAAGGAGATAATTCATTCTGTTACATTTCCTTAATTGCCAAACAAAAATGTATTTCTTTTGTCTTTAAAAAACCAACAAAAATGACAGTTAGGAGGAATAATTTCTAGCATTCTGTAGCATTGTAGGGTGGCTGTAGTTAACAGTAATTTAGTCTATATTTTCAAATAGCTAGAAGAGAGGCTTATGAATGTTTCCAATACAGAAAAATAAGTGTGAGTTGATGAATGTGCTAATTACCCTAGTTTCATCATTGCATATTTATATACAGGTATCAGAATACCATACTGTACCCCAGAAATATGTACACTTATTTTTCAATTATAAATAATGAAAACCAACCAAAATTCGCATCAAAATAATTTTCTGTGTATTAATTTATCATGGTTTTGTAAGTACTTTGGCCCTAAAAATTATATACTGAATAATGGCATGATGTAGGCAAATACCTTGGAATAATGAAATGCTTATACTTCACCAGTGAAGAATTTCTGCAGTTGTATATAATAGCTGGGTAGATATTTCCAGGAGCCACAGAATTGTGAATGGTTATACGTGGATGAATAGAAATCCAGTCACCCGGATTTGAATTTCCAAATTTAGAGCTTAGCAAATATACTATTCTCTGCTTTACATACTGTTATAGTTGGTTTGTGATCAAATAGGCAGACCAGTCACTAGCCTCCTTTTTTTTCCCAAATGCTAATATATTTCTTAAATTTATCCCCCAAGTATGGCATACAACTTTGTGCAGTGATTTTTTAGTAAATAATTTGGCCAGTATATGCTTGAATATTCTTAACTTAAAAGAGAAAATTTAATTTTATTTATTGTTTACCTTGGTGATAATACCATGTGGTATCAATTTACTAAATATTTGTTAAATGGCCTATAAAAACTAATGCAGAAACTCTCAAAAGTAATTTTTTTGGCTAATCTGTTGAGTATTGTAACTTCTTTTTTCTTGAATTTGTGAGGACTACGGAGATGTATTTAAACTAGAATACTTTGTTTTATAAGACCTTTTACCCTTTGCTGTGATGGGTAGTAATACTATCATTGAAGTTAATGGCAGAAAGTTCAGAGGAAGGCAGTATATTTGGGGTACATATTGTGCTGTCATTTAGCTGCAGCGGTGCCATGAGCAATTGAAAAAGAATTTGGAAGCACGGCACAAAGAATTAGAGGAAAAACCTCTTCATTTTGAGGATGAGAAAGCAAACTGGGAAGCTCAACAATGTATTTTAGAATAACAGAACTCTTCGAGGTAAAAAATAGCAGATTACTAAGAAATGTGTGTATTAATGTTTTAAAGAATTGTTTTCCTACTTATTTAAAAAGCATTAGAATAACACTTAAAAAGTCATCACCTATTATCATGCATTCCAGACACAATGGGTTTCATGGATAAATGTTTTATATCGATGGTTACACTCTGTGTCCATTAGCAGTATTTTTTCAGTACACTTTCCATGACTTAATCTTCATAATTATGATTTAGCAAATTCATAACATTCTCTTCAGTTAACTCACCATAATTGAATTTCTTAGCGACTTCCCCCAATTGTTGGACATAAGCGTTGTTTTCAGTTTTGGCATACAAAGGGAACTTTTTTACATATTTTGGGGCACATTTTAATTGTGTTGAATTATGTTTTATGGTAAAATTCTTAAGACAAAATGTTAGATATTTAATTTCCAATACAGCTAATGAGTTACTTTCTCTGAATGTATACAAAATTCAATCATATTTGTACCTTGGTTTTCTTTTCCTTCATTTAAAACTGAAAAGTGGCGTTCCTATAAGGATTCTATAATTTATCCTCACTACTAAACATTTTCAGATTTGACATTTGTTCTACTACATTAGCCTACTGTTAACATTTTCCCTAAAGAAGAGGAAAGTAGATTTGTAAAACAGTTGCACTTTAGAATGCAAATCACAGTGGGGGAAAAGTACACCTTGTTTCATGCCAGTTGATATTTTTCAGTTTGTGCTGTTTTATTTGGGAAGAATTGTTCTTGTGTAATAAACTGTGGTTTTGCCATAATTTTTACTGCTTACCCTGGAATTTTCTCAAAATTTGATTGTCTAAGGAAATACTATTATAGATAAACATTGTCTTAGTTTTTTGCTTCTAAATCTTGTAAATTTTTTTAGATGAAAAAGTAGTATCTGAAAATCCCAACATTGTTGTAATTGGGTTAGCTGTTGTTATCATGTTGTCTTCATGTTTATAAAATGGTTACTCATCTTGATTATTTTTCTTTCATCATTTACAACCTTGGAAAAGAACAAGAAGAAAGGGAAGATCTTTTAAACTTCCTATTGACCTCCAGTTAGGTATTAGTTGCCAATATACCAGCTTGGACGGCAGTGTTTGTTGGATCCGTTTGACCAGTTTGCACCAGTTTTATCCATAATAATGGATTTAACAGCGTGACAAAAATCATTTTTGTTGTTGTTGTTCTTGATGGAGATTAAGATGCCTTGAATTGTCTAAGGTGTTGTGTACTCAGAAAAATAACAGCTCTAAGTACCTTACCTACATTTTTCTTTTTTTAATTAAACAGGTATATTCAGTTTAATGCAAGAGAACATTTTACTGTGTGTTACAATCATGTTCTGGTGGTTTGATAGTTTACAGGAGATTCCAAAATAAAAAGAACCTGGATGGCTTTCATTGAGGATAATCTGCCGTAATATGATGCAAAGTGTGTTTCTCTATGATGATTATAATAGAATGCAGCATATACAATAATATAATTTGTTCAAACACAGTTGACCCTATTTTTTGACATTTCCATTGTTTAAAAATACACATGGAAAAAAAAATCCATATGCTTACAGTGCACCTAGGGTTTTTTTTTATAACAACCCCTTTTTGTTTGTTTGTTTTGGATTGTTAAAATATATATTATTCTCATTTAGTGTCCTCTTTAGCCAGAATCTCATTACTGCTTCATTTTTGTAATAACATTTAATTTAGATATTTTCCATATATTGACCCTGCTAAAATAGAATATAGCATCTTTCATATGGTAGGGAACAAGAGGGAAAGTTTCCTTTGACTCCCTTTTTACACTTTATGGTAAGTAGCAGGGGGAAAATGCATTTATAGATCATTTCTAGGCAAAACTGTGAAGTTAATAACAAGCCTGTTTCTACCTATATGTTGTCTCTTTATTTTACTAGAAATGGGAATCATGGGTTCTTGAGAAAAAAGTCACCATTCTGCATTTAGCTGTATTCATATATTGCATTTCTCTATTTTTTGTTTCTAGTGTAAAAAACTCACATACTATAACACGTTGTGATGTAATACAGTGTGAAGTCTTAAATAGTCTACACTTGATGTACAGGAGTAGAGTATCTTTCAGGAAGAAACTTTTCAACTTGAATTTACCTCCTTTGTGATGACATCTCTTTTGTGCTTGTCTCATTTAGAATGCATTTGTGCTGATTTTCTAATTTAAGAGATACCATATCTCTCTATTCATTTCTAGCTCTAATTTGTATGCTTAGTTTTCTGAGAAAAAATTTTTTTTACAGACATGGTCTTGCTTCGTTGCCTAGGCTGGAGCACGGTGGCACAAACATGACTCACTGCGGCCTCAACCCTCTGGGCTTTAGCAGTCCTCCTGCCGCAGTCTCCTGAGTAGCTGGGACTGCAGTGGGGCACCACCAAGCCTGGCTGATTTTTGTATTTTTTGTAGTTATGGGGATTCATTATGTTGCCCAGGCTGATCTCGAACTCTTAAGCTCAGGTGATCCACCTACCTCAGCCTCACAAAGTTTTGGGATTACAGGCATGAGCCATCATGCCTGGCCCCTGAGAACAATTTCTAACTCATTCAGATTAAGTATACTCTCAGTCCCTGGAAACTAAAATTTTTTTAACTGGAAAGAGGGTGGTGTAATTTCTCAAGGTCAAATGATGGAGATTTTAACATAATGCATAATTTAAGTGTAATTATTGTAGCCCAGTTTATTATCTTGAAATGTTTTATTCTATTTGCTTTTTAAAATTAATGACCTAAACAGAGGAATAATTATAAGACAATAGCAGAGATTATTGTTTGTGTGTTTTTTTTTTTCAGTGTTTGTGTTAAGAGATTAGGTTAACCCCTCTAGCCAAAAATGTTTGGTTTTAGGGAGGCTAAGAACAGCTTACTGAATGTGGAGAATGCAGAAGTAAAAAATGTATATAGACTGCCTGCCTAACTCGTTAAGTACTACTTCTGGGAAATATTATTTCAAGATTCTATGTATTATAATAATAAATTTGTAAGACACATTCTTTATTCTACCATCCTAATGAAAACTTTCAGAAGTTTTTTTTCACACCGAGGATTTCTCCTAAATCTGATTTAGGATCTAAGTAACTTTACTAAGTCTTTTGTTTGTTGACTCCAGTCTTAAGTGTATTAGAAACTCTTTTGGCTATCTGACCTATTTATTTCTGAGAGAATCATTAACAATACATGTAAATTTCAGGTAGGCCCAAGGACAGGCCAGCCTGTAGAAAGCAAAATGGCAATGTCTGTTCTCCACTGTCAGAGGCATTATGTATTAGAAATATCCTGTTAGACATGTCTTTCTGCTAATTAATTAAGTGGGGCTGAACAAGTAAACGCAAATAACTGTGAACCACTTGGGCACCTTTTGGGTAGTTTAGCTGCCTCATAGTGGAATGGGATATCATTGCTTATCAGTTTCACAAGCAAGTTGTGAAGTTGCTAATAAAGGGGACACAGCTTATTTCTGTGTAGCCCAGGCTGAAATCTTGAAAGCTGAGGAGATACAGACCAATGTTTCAGACTCAGCTGGGTATAATATTACCAACTGCACATTCTGACCCACTGCATCTTAATATGCTTTATCCTTTTGAAGAAACTAATCTAGGAGTAGAAAGAATATTACGGTAGGTGAGGGGAAAAAAGAAAAGATGACTTAGCCACAAATTCATCAGGAGCAAAATGTTGACTCAGAAAGTTGTCTAGATCACCGTCTCCAAAGCTGATGCAGTGTCCTTGTGAAAATATATCTGAACGTGTCCATAATTGTATGTAATGAAAGTATCTGTCAACAAATGTACTGGTACACTAATGTGAACATTATGAAATGAAATTTGAAAGAGTGAAATAAAAAGCTCAGCACTCATTTCCTAAGTCCCAGTGAATTATTGTTCTCCACCATGGAGGCCATCAATCTAGGTAGTATGTGGATACTTAACAGTTACTGTTGAATCACCAAGGAAGGTCCTAGTGAAGACTGCTGTGGTGTCCTACATGATCTGAAAGTAAAGTTTGGCACACCAATAAATTGAAGTCCTTTATAATAAAAAGCTTGCAAATGTAAGTCCTTGTACTTCATTCTGCTGCAGAGGACACTATCCAGAAAGACACACACAATGGAAGAAAATATTTGCAAGTCATATATTTGATAAGGGACTTACATTCTAGAATATATAGAATTCTTACAACTTAAGAATAAGACAACCCAATTAAAAAGTGGGCAAAGAATCTCAATAGACATTTGTTGAAATATACAGACACGTGAAAACATGTTCAACTCAATCATCAAAGAAATGCAAATCAGAACCACAATGAAATACTATTTTACATCCACTGTACTAGTCCATTTTCATGCTGCTGATAAAGACATATCCGAGACTGGACAATTTACAAAACAAAGAGATTTAATGACTTACAGTTCCACCTGGCTGGGGAGGCCTCACAATCATGGTAGAAGGCAAGGAGGAGCAGGTCACCTCTTAGGTGGATGGCGGCAGGCAAAGAGATTGGGCAGGGAAACCACCCCTTATAATACCATCAGATTGTGTGAGACTTATTAAGTATCACAAGAACAGCACGGGAAAGACCTGCCTCCGTGATTCAATTACCTCCCACTAGGTTCCTCTCACAAAACATGAGAATTCAAGATGAGATGTGGGTGGGGACGCAGCAAACCATATCATCCACTATGATGGCTTTCATCAAAAAAGCAAATAAGTGTTACTGAGAATGTGGAGGAAGCAACAGTTCCACACGCTGCTGGTGGGAATGTAGCATGGTGGATCTACTTTGGAAAACAGTTTGGGAGTTCCTTCAAAAGATAAACACAGGGTTATCATTTGACCCAGGAATTCCACTTGTTAAACTGAAGGCCGGGGGGCAGTGTCTGATGCCTCTAATCCCAGCAATTTGGGAGGCTAAGGCAGGAGGATGGCTTGAGCTCAGGAGTTCGAGACCAGTTTCAGGTGACATGGCGAAATCCTGTCTCCACAAAAATACAAAAATTAACAGGGCACGGTGGCATGCATCTGTGGTCCCAGGTACTCGGGAGGCTGAAGTGAGAGGATTGCTTGAGCCTGGGAGGTCGAGGTTACAGTGAGCTGAGATCATACCACTGCACTCCAATTTGGGTGACTGAGTGAAAACCTAGCTATCTAAATAAATAAATCCAAATAAACTGAGGCACATCAAAATTTTAATGAGTTTATTCAAGCATTCAGTGACTCATTAATTCAGCAGTAACAGACCACAAGCAGTTCAGTGCAGGTGGGCAAGAGGAAACTTTTATAAAGTGTTTGTGGACACAAGAAAAAGAGGATATTTGACTGGTTATGGTGGAAAGTTTTCAGGTTAGTTGGTGGCTTCTGACTGGTTAAGCTTTCATTTCATTTACTGTTTACATTGAATTAGGTTTTGGTTTCCTTACCTAGGAACCCAATATTCCAGAGCTGTCTCAGCCTAATAGCCTCCTGATTAACAATTTTAACACATTCCTAGGTGTCTACCCAAGAGAACTGAAACCATGTGTTTACACATAAACTTGTCTGTGAATGTTTGTATCTGCATCATTCTTAATAGCCTGAAGGTGGAAAGAACCTAGTGTCCATCAACTGATGGCTAAACAAAACGTAGTATGTCAATACAATGTCATCTTATTTGTCATAAAAACAATGAAGCACTGATATATGCCACAACATGGATGAAAGTTAAAAACATTATGCTAAGTGAAAGAAGCCAGTCAAAAAAGACCACATACTCTATGATTCCATTTATAGGAAATGTCCAGTATGGACAAATCTATGAAGACGGAAAGATTAGTGGTAGCCTAGGACTGGGAGGTGGGGCTGAGGAGATTGGGGAGTGATAGCTAAAGAAGGTATACAAAGTTTCTTTGGGGGATTATAAAAATGTACTCAAATTGATTGTGGCTATTGTCACACAATTCTGTAACTATACTAAAAACCATTGAACTGCACACTTAAAGCTGATGAATTGTAAAGTATGTTATATCTCAATAAAACTGTTACAGAAAATTTAGGTGCTAATTACTTTGGAAAAGAGTCATTACTTTAAAATAATGCACAACACTATTTCCTTAACCATCAAACTTAAAAATTGCATTTAAAACTATGGTTCAATTCCAAGAATGTGTAAGTTCTCTACGAGGAAAACTAAAAAGCACTGCTGAAAGAAATCATAGATGACATAAACAAAGGAAAACACATTCCATGCTCCTGATGGGAAGAATCAACATTGTGAAAATGACCATACTCCCCAAAGCAGTCTCCAGATTCAATGGAATTCCATCAAAATACAATCATCATTCTTTATAAAACTAGAAAACTCCTAAAATGCATATGGAACAACAACAAAAAAAGCCCACATAGACAAAGCAATACTACACAGAAAGAACAAATCTGGAGGCACCACACTACGCTACTTCAAATTGTACTAGAAGACTGTAGTTACCAAACAGCATGGGATTGGTAGGGAATGATGCAAATTGCTTCAAATTGGACAGTGGACTCTCCAGCTGCTTTTTGTTTCTGTAACACCAACAATGTTAATTTTATTAATATCTTGTCTGAATCTGAAAGTAATATATGCATTTTGGCCGGGCGCGGTGGCTCAAGCCTGTAATCCCAGCACTTTGGGAGGCCGAGACGGGTGGATCACGAGGTCAGGAGATCGAGACCATCCTGGCTAACATGGTGAAACCCCGTCTCTACTAAAAAATGCAAAAAAACTAGCCGGGCGAGGTGGTGGGCGCCTGTAGTCTCAGCTACTCGGGAGGCTGAGGCAAGAGAATGGCATAAACCTGGGAGGTGGAGCTTGCAGTGAGCTGAGATCCGGCCACTGCACTCCAGTCTGGGCGACAGAGCGAGACTCCGCCTCAAAAAAAAAAGAAAGTAATATATACATTTTATTACAAGTTAAAGAAAATTCTAATATTTTGCTGTGGTGTGTGTTTACATATATTTAAAACATACTTCAAAATATTAGGAATGTTGTGGGATGCTGTCAAACCAGGGTTGGATATTACTGAATAAAGAAAACTAGCAGAAACTTAGTGAATTCTTTTCCACTTGCAAAGTTTATGGTTATAAAGCTAAGAGTCCTACTTGCTACAGCATGAGAATAACTAAAAAGACTCATCCAAATCATTGTTCCATCAAGAAATGAAATCCAGGCAGTCTTTATATTGCAAAGGGACCAAAAAATATTGAAGTCAAAATTGACTGAACTAATAATCATTTTACTATAAGTTCAAAGCAAAAGTGAATTCCTGACAAGAACATAAGTTTATTTCCAGATCATGTAAGAACTGTCAGTTGATTCATACGCCAGTATGAATATACATGCCAATATACTAGAAATATACACCTAATTAAACTGGAGGTTATAGGAAGTCATTAAGACTGGTGGCTTTGGTAAACCATCTGAATTGATTTTACAGACTCGTGTCAGAAGTGTTCTATGAGAGTTGGAGCTGAGGCTGGGTTCCAGCTTCATCCCTGCTGGACCCACTGGATTATTTTTTACTTGAAAAATACTATCTGCCTGTTACAGACTTTATTTCCCTGGAAACAAAAAGGAATATTCACAAATCACTGTATTTTGAATTTGAATATTATATTTAAGAAATGTATTTAAGGTGGGACACTGGTGGCTCATGCCTGTAATCCCAGCACTTTGGGAGGCCGAGGCGAGTGGATCATCTGAGGTCAGCAGTTCAAGAGCAGCTTGACCAACATGGAGAAAAACCGTCTCTACTGAAAATACAAAAATTAGCCAGGCGTGGTGCTGCATGCCTGTAATCGCTCAGGAGGCTGAGGCAGGAGAATTGCTTGAACCCGTGAGGTGGAGGTTGCAGTGAGCCAATATGATGACATTGCACTCCAGCCTGGGCAATAAGAACAAAAGTCCATTTCAAAAAAATTTAAAAAATTGCATTTAAATACACAACATGAGAACTGCCATTGCCATCTCTATTTGTCACCGCCTATAATTCCTACTGTTTGTCTTAGGCCAAGATCTTTAGCAAGTGCTGTAGCAGGTCTTTCTTCACTGCAGCTCTGTGTTGAGGCTTATGATGAAGCAAGCACTCGAATCACATCAATTGTTACACCTTTGGCGATATGTGATTGGGTATGGCCATCAAAACTTTTTCATGCTTTAAAGGTTTTCCTAAAAGGAAATTGCCGGTCATGATGCCCTCACTGTGACAGGTTTTTAAAGGAGGTTTCTTTTTAAGTCCATATTTTTACTACTGTGGCTTTAAAGCAGTATGCTTCTGGCATAGGTGGCATCATGAGAATGTAAAGTGTCACTCAGGACGGGTAATTTTGCTTTTTTCTTTTGAATCCCTGTAACATTTTGAATCTTCAACATTTCTAATTAGCAGAGACCCTGAGTAGCAAAATAAAAAATCATTAGAAGATGTGTTTGTCAGTCATGAACACAGAAACTAATTAAGTACCCTGGGCGGTCAATATGTTCTGAATTCTTAGATAAGAACTACTTTGGAAGGTGAACGAATGAGGGGTTAATATATCTCAGTTATTTGTAAAATGCATCTCCTACTCCCTACTGTTAGTTATAGGGTATAGGACAATAGACATTATCATGGACAAAAAGGACAGAAAAGAACACCTAAGGTGTGTAAATGGTGTTAGCATGGAAACACAATTGTGCCTCTTATGTAATTTTAGCAGGAAGGATGTGTGAATTGAGCCACGTGCCCGTTTCTGGCAAATGGGCCAATTTGCCAGGGTTTAAACCTTTAGTTCTGAATGACTTTTTTGTCATTGGGTACAGCTGACATGAACTTTATTAGATATACTGTATGTGTTTTAAGGTACAGGGAGGGTGTGCGCATTCAAAGCATTCTCTAGCTGTTGTCCTCCCTGGAGCAGTGAAATTGAAATGAATGGTCTTCCTGAAGGTTTCTTTGCCTGTCTTCAGCGTACTTCATACCCTGTCCTACCAACCCTACTTTTAGCTACAAAATGGTTTTGTTGAAAGTAAATTTTGGCATTAGAATTTAGTCTATGTTTAAATATTATTTTATTTAACACACTCAACTTTTTTCGCCAGTTGTGTTATAAAAGAAGGCAGGACACAATAATTATGTGCACTATTTTTTGAGATGGACTTTCTCACACAAGCCTTCAAGGTGGAAGTTGTTCTTCCCATCATACATACACGAAAATCAGGTCTCCCAGGCATTATGCAGCTACATGCTGTGGAGCAAGGATTAAGAGACTTGTCTGTGTGTGGCCCAGGCTCCTCTACAATTCTAGGGGCTGGAAAACTATGATTCATGGACTGCCTCCTGTTTTTGTAGAGTTTTACCAGGACAGAGTCATGCACATTCATTTCCCTATTGTCTATCTCTGCTTTTATGCTACAATGGCAAAGCTGAATGGTTACTGTATTAGTCTGTTTTCACGCTGCTGTAAAGAACTACCCGAGACTGCGTAATCTATAAAGAAAAGAGGTTTAATTGACTCACAGTTATGCATGATTGGGGAGGCCTCAAGAAACTTACAATTATGGTGTAATGGGAAGGGGAAATAAGGCGCCTTCTTCACAAGGCTGTTGGAGGGAGAATGAACGCAGGAGGAACTACCAAACTCTTATAAAACCATCAGACCTCATGAAAACTCATTCATTACCATGAGAACAGAGTTGGGGAGTCCATGCAATGATTCAATTACCTCCACTTTGTCTCTCCCTTGACAGGAGGGGATTATAATTCAAGATGAGATTTGGGTAGGGACATAAAGCCTAACCATATCATTTGCAGAAGGATGTAAAAAATATTTACCATCTAGCCCTTTACAGGGAAATATGGCCATTTTTGACAGAACACTATTTCTAAGAAACCGTCATTTGTATACTTTAAAAACAATATATGAGGACAAGAAACTAGGGAGGTTTTCTCTCTCCAAAATTGCCTTTCCCATTCCAATTTCAATAAACTCTGGCTAAAACTTTCAGAACACTAGAAGGTAACAAAGAAGGAAATCATAAACACTGAGTATCCTGCTATCCAGAGATAGCCATGGCTTTTTTTTCAAATTGTTTTCTTTTTCTTTTATTTGAGACATGTTTTTCTGTGGTTCTGCTGCCCAGGCTGGAATGCAGTGGCATGATGATGGCTCACTTGAGCCTCAACATTTGGGGCTCAGAAGATCCTCCTACGTTGACCTTGCAAGTAGCTAGGATTGTGGGCCTGTACAACCATGCCTAGCTAAATTTTTATTGTTTTTTTTTTTTTTCAATAGAGATGGGGTCTTGCTATGTTGTCCAGGCTGATTTGAAACTCCTGGCCTCAAGTGATCTTCCTGCCTCAGCCTCCACAAGTGTTGGGATTATAGGTGTAAGCCACCCTGTCTGGCCCAGAGCTTTTATCTATGTGCTTATATGTATATGTGATTTTCCCCAAAATAAAATAATATTGTATATGCTGCTTTATTAATTGATTTTTGACTTAATACATTTTGTACATTTTCCCATGCTAACGACTATATATTTATATCACTTTAATGGCTGTTTATTTGATTTTTAAATTTTCCATAATTTGTTTAGCTGGTGAATTTTTATTCTAGAACAGCGCTCTTTTCGCCATTAAGAGTTTCTGCAAAATTTTTAAAATAGTCATTTCACCTCTTTAAATGAATTTTTACTGGGAACAACAATATCAATGTTGCTAAAAGGAGAGCTGCTCTGGCTGAAGAAGAGTGAATGGCTGCAGGTACATGCTTGGCCTCTCTGTGCAAATGTGCTTCCTTAGGTTCAAAACCATGGATACTTTATCCTGCTAATTGGCTCGTTTGTGCTCTTCTTCTCTACCCCCTAGCTTGCTATTTTAAGGGAGTTTTCTACTTGGAAATTCTTTTTTTTTCTTTTGAGGTGGAGTCTCGCTCTGTCACCCAGGCTGGAGTGCAGTGGCACAATCTCATTGGCAGCTCCATCTTCTGAGTTCCAGTGATTCTTCTGTCTCAGCCTCCTGAGTAGCTGGGATTACAGGCACCCGCCACCACGCCAGCTAATTTTTATATTTTTTTTTAGAGACAGGGTTTTGCCATTTTGGCCAGGCTGTTCTTGAACTCCTGACCTCAAGTTATCAGCCTGCCTCAGCCTCCCAAAATCTTGGGATTACAGGCATGAGTCACTGTGCCCAGGCTGGAAAGCTCTTGATTGGGTTTATTTTATGTGTTATCCATCAACCATCTCTAGCCAGAAATTGAAGAATGATATTTGGGGTTAAATGCATACAAGCCAAGCGGGCGTGTTGGTTCATGCCTGTAATCCCAGCATTTTGGGAGGCCATGGCGGGTTTATCACAAGGTCAGGTGATCGAGACCATCCTGGCTAACACGGTGAAACCCTGTCTGTAATAAAAATACAAAAAATTAGCCGGGCGTGGTTGCGGGCACCTGGAATCCTAGCTACTCGGCAGGCTAAGGCAGGGGAATGGCATGAACCCAGGAGGTGGAGCTTGCAGTGAGCCAAGATAGGGACACTGCACTCCAGCCTGGGACACAGAATGAGACCCCATCTCAAAAAAAAAAAAAAAATCATAAAAGCCTTTGTTTCGTATAGAACTAGTCTTAAAGGTCAGAAAAAAGACATATACCAGTGATACTGTTCCAGTTTCAGAGCAGCATTCTGACAACGAATATTATGTTATTGGTAAGATATATTCAATAAAACACTGATTTTTGCTATTCAATGGCACTTTGCCACACGAGTGATCATAGAGCCAGTAGATTACAAAAAATTTACTGTAATTTTTAGGGACGTTTTTATTCCAACATTTTGTGAGAGGTGAACTGCTCTATTACCAAATGCGGTGGCATATATAAAAAATTATTAAAATCATTCTAGATTTTTACTTTATTGATGTTTCTCACCTTCACATTCTATAATGTACAATGTTTATCTTGGAATGACAATTCCCTGCTGCACAAAAAGAAAACTGAAAACCAAATCTTCTCTAAGAGAAAAGCAAGCTCATTATGTAAACAGCAGCCTGGTCTCATTCAGAATATGTCACATAAATAGCACACCATCAAACAAGAAATGTAAATTTTTATATTTATGCTGTAATTGAAAATTGTATTATACATTAGTGAAGTCACCCACTAATTTAATCACAATGGGTTCCTATAAAATCTCATTTTGAAAAGTTGAGTGCAATTCAGGAGAGGAGGCTATGAGAATTTCAATCATGGAAATCTAAGTTTGGACTCAGACTTCAGCAATGTCTGCAAGTCAGTTTTCATTGCTCCTCGGACATGCCTTTCAAATCTTTGATGTTATCTGTATTTGAATTGATCAGCCCAACCTCTCATCTGGGGAGAGGAGATGAGATCAGCCAGCATTCAGGACCCTGGTTCAATAACAATGTCCAAAAGATGGTGCCATCTGAAAGTTTTCTGGGCTTTCTCTTTCCTTTCTGATTAGAGTGTAGAAACATGTTCATTCCTTTGTTCATTTTTTAAAAATTCAACAAGTATTTTCTTAGCACCGTATGTGTCTAGCCTTTGTGCTATTAACTGAGGACACAAAGGGAGCTAAAACACAGTTTGTGATTTCAAGGTGATGTCAGCCTAGAGGGGATAATAGAAGAACAATTGCACCAATATATGTGCAATTCCAAACTGTGATACATGCAAAAAGAAAGACAGAGAGTGCTATGAGAGTAAAGAACGCATCTAGTGCTGTTGTTTAAATGTGTCTCCCAAAATTTACGTGTTGGAAACTTAATCTCAAATGAATCAGTGTTGAGAGGTGAGAACTTTATGAAGTGATAAATTTTAAGAGGGGATTAAGGTTTGTTATTGTAAGAGTGGGTTTGTTATAAGAGTAAGTTTGACCCTCTTTGCTCGCTTGCATTCTCTTGCCCTTCTGCATTATGGAATGATGCAGGCCCCACTCCTGCCTCCAGATGGTCTCCTCTGGCCCACCTCATCCCACACAATGGCCTTTCTGGGCCAAGTTTGTCCCCTTTTTGCCACCTCTCCAGGCCCAGAAGCTCCTCAAGTTGGCCTCTCCAGACCGGGGTGCAGCCTCCCGACGTCATCTCCAGGCCTAACTCTTCCTCCTGTGCTAAAGATTTTGGATTGTATTGTAAGTGTAATTTTTAGGTTAGGGGCTAGTGGTAGTGAGATGAGAGCAGCGATATACCCAGTCTGATTTGCACTTTAACTAGATCTATCAAGCTGCAGATGACGAACAGATGGAATTGGGGCACCATTGTCATAAGAAGGCCATTTGAAGGCTGCTGCAGTGCAGGAGACATATGATGGTAGCTTGTGTGAGGATTGGCAATGAAGGAAATCAACAAAAGTGAGTTGATTTAAGAGTTAAGGAGTAGAGATTGATTGGGTGTTGGGGATTGTAGTGAGGGAGAGAAAAATTATCAAAGATGCCTCCTAGGCTTGTGGCTTGAATATCTGGAGCTATGGCATTGCAAACTCCTAAACAGGAATCATGAAGGAGGGCCAGCCGCCTCACTGTGCCACCCACACGTCTTCTTTGCTGTATTTACTGACTTACAGAAATGATAAGTTGTGGGCTGTGGTTTTTCCCTATAATGATGACAAATGAAGGGGTCAAAGCTACCTCACAAAGCTCTCTGAGAGAGCACCGTGAATTCCCCTTCTGAATTTATCAATAGAATATGTGTTAATGGATATTAATATTCAGTCATGGCAAATACGTATTCAGTAGTGTTTGAATCTCTCGCCAACTGCCAGTAGAGCTTCACTATCAAACTCATATTTTCAGTGGATGAAACATAAAGTGTTTTTAAAATTTTCTCCTATGTGATATCTTGATTATGCATTCTGATGAAAGAGTTTATTTTTGAAACATTATGAACAATAATAATCATACTGTGTTTATTTACGTATTTATTTAGATGGAGTTTCACTGTTTTCTTGGCCCCCCAAAGTGCTGGGATTATAGGCATAAATGTAAACATTCTTTTTTTTCTTTTTCTCTTTCTTTCTTTCTTTCTTTTTTTTTTTTTTTTTTTTTTTTTTTTTTTTTTTGATGGAGTTTCACTTTTGTTGCCCAGGCTGGAGTGCAATGGTGCTATCTTGGCTCACTGCAATCTCCGCCTCCCAGTTTCAAGCAATTCTTCTGCCTCAGTCTCCCAGGTAGCTGGGATTACAGGCATGTGCCACCACGCCCAGCTAATTTTGTATTGTTAGTAGTGACGGTGTTTTTCCATGTTGGTCAGGCTCGTCTCGATCTCCAGACCTCAGGTGATCTACCCGCCTCAGCCTCCCGAAGTACTGGGATTACAGGCGTGAACCACCACACCCAGCGGAAAGTAAGAATTCTTATATTGAAGTATGCTGCAGTCATATGAGATAGGTGCTTGAATAGAGTCTGGATGCTGGTCTATTTCACATATATTATTTTCCTCCACAGCTGACAGCCATCATTTTGAAGATTACTGATCATCTTTTGTAACCCTCACCAAGAGAAACATCAATATACCGATTTCCAGCCTACTGTGCAACAAAGATGCCGGCCTGAGAACTAGCCTCCACCAATCAGATGTACCAGTAGGAGGCTTTGATTCATCTTAGGCGCTGGAGAAAAACGCTTTGTTCAGGGTTCCCCTAATTGCTGGTGGAGGGGATGATACAGCTGACTAGCGTTTGGGGCATAAGAGGCAACAGAGGTATTTACCCCAGTGGTTTCAAGGCAGAAGTGACACTGGGGACAGAGGAAAGGCGGCACTCTTTTGTGCTCATGATAGCACATGGTAGTATTATGTCTGGCCACTTGGTTAGGATGATCACTGTCAGATTGCTCCACTGTAAATGTATATTTTTGACTTTAGCAGGTAATCTTGTAGTACGTAATCTGTGCTTTGCCATCTGTGCACATCTTTTCCTTTAAATGATTTTCGGCTGGGCGCAGTGGCTCACGCCTGTAATCTCAACACTTTGGGAGGCCATGGTGAGTGGATCACCTGAGGCCGGGAGTTTGAAACCAGCCTGAGCAACAGGGAGAAACCCTGTCTCTACTAAAAATACAAAATTACCCAGGCGTGATGGTGTGTGCTTGCAATCCTAGCTACTTGGGAGGCTGAAGCAGGAGAATCACTTGAATCTGGGAGGCAGAGGTTGTGGTGAGCCGAGATCATACTATTGCACTCCAGCCTGGGTGAAACTCCATCTCAAAAAAAAATTGAAAATTAAATTAATACTTTTCACCATATAATTGTTGTGTCTAACGGTGCTTTTTACCTGGCAACATCTTTTTAACAAACTGTTTTCTTCTTATGTCAGCCCAAATTAGTAGCTGTTGCTTGAAGCTAAGAACTCTGATTTAGTGAGTTATTGCTTGTGAATAAGAAACAGCCTGCAACTAGAAGACCTGAGTGCTAGTTGGGGTTCATTAACTGGCTGTGAGAGCCTGAGCAGGTTCTTGACCCTGAGTGTGGTGCTGGCAGAGCCAGTCAAAACACACTTCCCTGGATTTAGTAAATTTTCTCTTCTGCTCACTTTGTTCCTTGCCTCTTTTCCTCTGCTCCATTCTTTTTTCTATGGAATAATAGGACAATGGGTAAAGGGGAAAGGGAAGAAGATGGGAAAAGGGATGAAGTGTTCTACTACACAACGTTGCTCCAGATCAGTCTAAGAAATCCAGTCAGTTCAGTTCTCAAGCTTCATGTAATTCAAAGACCAATGCAGTGGGAGCCTATTCTTTTGGGAACGCGCAGCTTGGTGGACTATAATGTATGTAGCTTTTGTTGGATGCCTGCATGTGGATTTCCCATTTCCAATTCCAGCCTGTCTCCTTTCCTGCATTGTAAGCTCCTTTAGGGAAATGAAGCCCTTCCACATAGTGGGAGCATATAATAGTTTTCAAATGGATGACAAATACATGCCAACTCATATATAAATATAATCACCCCTAAATTTATTTGTCTCTTGACCTATATGTGATTGTATGTATATGTGTATATGTCTATGTATGATGATGCTTCAATGAGGTAGTAATGCATATATTATAATCTCTGTGTATCAAATAAGGAAACTGTCACACCAAGTGGTCATTTCGGTTCACCCAGTTTCTGATCAGTGGCAGAGGTAGAAGCAATTTTCCAATTTCTGGATAATTTCTCTTCAATATAACTAAGTTGTGTGAAAAACCAGAATTGGTTTAAAGAAGAATACACCAGGTATGGCCCATGTAGACCTTAGTTAGAATCTTCACTCAGACCACTGTGGGCATGAAACATTTCTTACTCTACAGCCACCCGCTTACCGCTGAGCCATCACCTCACAGGTGGGCCAATAAACAGTAGAGTGTCCAAGGCTCGAGCCACACCTGGCTGGGTGTGGGTGACCAAGATCTTGCGTCTGATTGCCAATTCCCTTAAATGCCCTTGGTTTATAGTGTAATTGATGTGTCGTAGGCTTCATCCTGTGATTTGTTACAGCCTCATAGATTAAGGAGGATTTGGCAGAGCCATGTTTTTCTGCTGTTCTCTCTGGCAGGAGAGTTTGTTCAGCAAACAAGAAGGAAGCAGATTGAGATGAAAACACAGAGATTCAGTCTTCCCTTGTGTCTCTTCCAATCTGGGCATGACTGAATCAGCCAGCATTGATGAGGTTTGGTGATGTGGGTTCCATCATGACCTGTTCCTTTCGTGTCCCAGGAGAGCTGTAGTGGCCCCTTTCAGCTTTCTAAGGAACTAGAGGTTTAAACAAATTTATGAAAATTTGCTGATATAGAAGACCTATCTGAGTTTCCCAGAAAAAAAAAAAAAACACAATAAAATATAATGCAGCCTGTTGACAAAATGAGCCAATGGCGACCAAAGTCAGAATACTTACCTCTGGGAGTGTGTACTGACAAAGAAGAAGTCATTGAAATGGGCCTTCCATTAAGGAAACATTGTATATCATGACCTGGGTGGCAGTTATGTGTGTGTGCATATTTAAATAGATGTACAGTTAAGATTTAGATACTTTACACTCTGTATATTATAATCTTATTAAGTTTCTTCTTCTTAAAATACAGACTCTTGTAATGACAGGAACACCATTTTCAGGGCCACCTTCTCATTGTTCACATTTTAGTTCTCTTCACTTCTCAGTGACGCCTTCACTGACCGTGGCTAGAGTACCCCACATGCCCCTCTGCACTTTATCCAATTACCTGAGTTATTTTCTTTATCACAATTATCATCATCTGAAAGTGGTGTATTTACTGACTTATTTATTGGCTGTCTCTCACCACTAGAATGTAGATTCTGTGACGGCAGAGTTTCTGGTGGCCATTTTTCCTGTGCGATCCCCAGCAGGAGACACGTGCTGATTGTGTGATTGACTGCAGCGGAGACACATGAGCTGGTGTGAGGACTCAGTTACAGGACAAGTGTTACCAAAATGAGATCAGGAGATCATAGGATGCTCATGGTTGGGACCCGGGGCTGTGGTCAAAGACAAAAGTGAGAGTTAAGCAGGCCAAAGTCCAACATACTGGGCAGTAAATAAGTGGAGGTCACAATCAAGCACTAGTGGTCACCAGGCCAGCTGTGAGGGTAGCTCAGAACTGCAGGGAGAACACTGCCTTCTCCAGCCAAGGCACGGCTCTGCTGGCAGGTCAGTTTAGAGATTTGAACCTGCCTCCTGAGGTTAGAACAGACCAGTGTTTCTCAACCAGGAGCAAGTTTACTTTGCAAAGGATAGCTGACAATATCTGAAGACAATTTTAGTTATCACAACTAGGGAAGGGAGCTACTGGCATTTAATAATGAGAGGACAGGGTAGTTGCCAGATATCCTACAATACAAGGGACAGCCTCCAACCTTCCTCAGACAAGAATCATCCAGGCCAAAATATCAGTAGTGCCCAGGATAAGAAACCTTGGACTCGAGGGTAAGGCACCCCACCTGAAGAAGGAAGAAATCAGGATCTTGCTTTAAAAATGTATAAATACTGTGCTCTTACACTTTTGAAAGCAAAGGACCCAATTCTTTCTCCTTTCTTTCTTTCTTTCTTTCTTGGCCTAGTCTCACTCTGTTTTCCAGGTTGGAGTGCAGTGTCTCAGCTCACTGCAACCTCCACCTTCCAGGTTCAAGTGATTCTCCTGCCTCAGCCCCCTGAGTAGCTGGTAGTACAAGCATGTGCCATCATGCCCAGCTAATTTTTGTATTTTTAGTAGAGACTGGGATTCGTCGTGTCGGCCATGGCTGGTCTCAAACTCCTGACCTGAAGTGATTCGCCTGTGTTGACCTCCCATAGTGCTGTGATTACAGGGGTGAGCCACCATGCCTGGCCATTACACGGATTTTTTGAGACAAAGAATTTCTATCCACAAGCCAGTTTTTACGGCTGTACCTTTCTTCACAGAGGCTAATGAATATTTAGACTTGTTTTAGAGTGGTATTCTAGAATTTAAAACTTACACCTGATTTGAATTTCCCTCACTGGATGAGCTCCTAACTTCTGACAACCAGTCATTCTTGGGCTCCAGTTCAATTTCTTTAATGAATCTCTCTAATTTAATTCATATTTCCCACCTCTCTATTAAGTGACACATAGGCTAATTGAGTCTAATATTTGTACCAAACACATTTAATGACTGTCCCTTCATTCAGGCCTTGGCAGATGGGTGCCCAATTGGATAACCTAGACCCCCATCAAAGTCAACAGTTAAGGCGAAGTTAATCCCTCTGCTGCCTTCTTCTCTGCTGGGGCTGGAGCCTCTTGCATGAGAAGGCTTTATCACCAGTGAATTGTATGTTTCCCAAGCCAATGGATTCAGTACTTCGGCTATATCTCATGCCTTGACACTAGACGACAGAGAAGGTAAATTGTAGACTCAATTTAGAGGCCAACTTACGTAGCTGCTGGCACACTTGGTTCATGTTTTATAGCAAAGGTGAAGTACGACTCCATTCCCATCATACACATATATTACAATAAAAGGGGTATCAGGATTTAGTATTTTTAAAGGCTAGTCATAAAAGATGAATAACGAGGCAGTTTAAAGCTAAAAGACAGCTGCCAAGTTGAATGGCCAAGATGGCTATCAAACACCCACAGTGGAGAAAACCCATTCCTCCGAGACCACCATCCAAAAAATTACCACAATTCAGCATATTTAAGTATGTCACTTAATATATTGCTCCCATAAATTTACAGGCCTGTGAAGTTGAGACCATTTCCTGAGATAATAAATGAGATCGAGTTTTAACCAATGCAAATGCAAGTAGAAATTCCCCAAGGATGCAAAGAGGCATTGCACTCTGAATCAAGGTTGGGGTGTCAGCTGCGGGGGCTGAGGTGGGACAGAACTCTGCCACAGGGTTGAGCTTGTCCTTCTTTCAGAGGGATGTCTCTTTACCTTGCTGTATCTGCCAACTGGGAGAGCACATTGACGTAGAAATGTAGCTGAATCCAGGGCCAAGAGGCTAATGTTTTTGTCAGAGCTGTGCTACTAAAATTCTGTTTGATCTCAGAGGAGACACACCTACTTGGGCATTGGAGGCTGTTCTCGTCTGTAGAAATATGGGCTAGAGAACACATACTTCAGGGTTCTTTCTAGACCTGGTGTTCCCTCATGTATTCTTTCTTATTTTTTGTCAAGATTTATGAGAGCAATGTGCCTCTTTCCTTCCCAGCAACAGCTCCCATTCCCAGATATCCTTTGGAAATTGTGTGGCACACAAATTTTCTGTAACCTATTTGTGCTTTATGAATGGTTGTGGTGGATGCTTGGGGTTTGCTAGTATCTTCTCCTGTAGAATACCATTGTCTTACTAGCTAGGTTCCTCAGGGTACTATTAACACTGCCTTGTCCAGGTAACCTCAGGGTATACTTGGGTCATAGTTAGATCCTTATGAAGTGAAGGGTGAATTCTCAAATAGAAGATCACAGAAAATAAAAGGCCTTCATGAAGAATCTGGCTAAAACTAAAGCCAAATGCAGGTTTAAAGAGAGGAGCCATACGCAGTTAGGGAGCTGTGTTTGGAAGAAAAAGTGGGTGACCCTATCTCCATGGCTTGCTCATGGGGAAAGGTAGTGCCCACATTTGGTGTCAATTAAAAAGTGCTGAACACCAACGAGGCTCTAGGACTTGCCAGAGGGTGGTACTTACCCTTGATTTGCTCGTAGCATCTTAGGGAAATGGGAAGAACACATACTTCCCATTTGTTGTGAAGTACTTCACAACTTCCCAATGTTGTGAAGAAATCATTTCACAACAGTGTCATGGTATGATAATACAGGTAAATATGTATATTTTGCTTGCTGAACTGGTTGGAGCCTTGTTAGCTTTGCCTTTACTAGCGCCTTATTTCCAGATGCCTTCTCGAATCTCTGCCAGTGGATTGGCTTTTGTAGCAGGGACATCCACCCTCAACATAAGCATAAACTAAAAGCTTTAATTTACTAACCTAGGAAGGGTTTGTTTAATGTTAGCCTTCTCCTCTCTATATCAATATTGAATAAATCTCTCAACATACCTATTGCCTACACGAACACATACAGACACACACTCGTCTGAGGCAGTGGGTCTCAACTGGGAGAGCTTTTTGGCCATGTCTAGAGACATTTGGATTATCACAACTGGGGTGTTGGTAACCGCTGGCATCTCATGGGGAAAGGCCAGGGACGCTGCTGAACATTCCATGATTCATAGGATAGCCCTGAATACCCCATGATTCACAGGAGAGCCACAGAAATTCTGTCCAAAGGCAGTTGCTATGGACTGAAATTTTCAGGTCCTTAAATTTCATGTTGACATTCTAATCTCAATGTGATGATATTAGGAGGTGGAGCCTTTGGTAGGTAATTAAGTCATGATGGTGGAGTTCCAATGAATGGGATTAATACTCTTTTAAAAACACACAAGAGAGCTTTTTTTGTCTCTCTCTGCAGCCATCAGAATATTTCTCTGAGAGCTAAAAATCTGCCTCCAAGATGCCACACTCACACCACTGGCAAGCTCATTGAGGATACCCTGAGAAGATGACCATCTCCAAAACAGGAGTTGAAACTTCACAACACCAGATCTGCTAGTCACTTGATCTTGGAATTCCCAGTCTCCAGAAATGTGAAGAATAGATTTCTGTTGCTTAAACCATCCACTCTATGACATTTCTGTTATAGCAGCCTGAATTAAGACAGTCTATTTAACATAAACTCAAACAGTTGAAAAATAATAAAAACTGTCTTACATATGTTGCAACTTTGGTCTTAACGTATCAAAATAACTGGTTCCACTGATTTTTTTTTTTTTTTTAAGTAGCAAATTACTTAGATGTGGATTGGTGGAGTCACAGGTGAAGTGTGCTGCCAGTTGATTAATGCAGGAATTGTGTGCTCAGGATGCTGAGCCTGAGCAGGGGTGACAACCAATGTGGACTGAAGCAGTCATCACAGAAGGTGGTCATAATAATGGCACGTAACTTGGTAAAGAAAATTTGCTCAAATCTGGGTCTGGGAACAATCTGACAATTGGGGTCAAGAAGATAAGAAAAAAACCAGCAGAAAACCTGGGGAAGAAAACTCAGAAAACTAGAAGGAGAGCCAAGAAGAAGAAAGTGAAGCAAGCATTTCATGGAGGAGGGACAATCAATTACGACAAATGCGGCTGAGGGGTTAAAGAGAATGGGAACACTCAATTTTCGTGTTGAGATCTCTTGAGAGTTCAGTAGAGATTCAAAGAGAAAGCAGAGAGAGAAAGTACAGACTCATTTGAGAGATTTTGTTACGAAAGGCAATAGAGAAATAGGGCTGTAGCTAGAAGGCAGTTGTGAGACCAGTAAGTGTATGCTGCTTGCTTTTTCTGGTGGGAGATATTATAGCATACTGGCATGCTGATGGTAACAAGCCACTAAAGAGGAAAATATTTGTGATGAAGGAGTGAATGGAGAAAATTGCTTGAACAGTGTTTTTGAGTTTGTGAGAGGGGTAGGACCTCGGGTATAAGGGAAGCGTTTGCCTATGGTGGAATCACAGATAATTCTTTTGCATTGTGTTAGCAATCTATTGCCATATGACAAATCACTCCCAAATTTAGAAGCTTGAAAAACCCACATTTATTATTTCACACAATATATGCTGATCAGGAATTTAGAAGCCTCTAAGTTGGGTAGTTCTGGCCCAAGATCTGCTATGAGGTTGCAGTGAAGATGTTGGCCAGGGGTGGAACCATCACAAGACTTGTCCGGGAGGTAATGATCTGCTTCCAAAATGGCACATTCTCAGGATTGGCAAGCTCATATTGGCTGCTGGTTGGAAGCCTGAGCTCCTCACTGATGGACTCCTTCATAGGGCTACTTACATGTGTTCACAACATAGCACTTGGAAGCTGAACAGTGAGAACACATAGACACAAAGAGGGAGACAACACACACTGGGGCCTGTCAGCTGAGAGTGGGGGTGAGGACAGAATTAGGGAAAAGATATAATGCATGGTAGGCTGAATACACTAAGTAATGGGTTGATACATACAGCAAACCACCATGGTACGTGTTTACCTAGTACAAATCTGCACATCCTGCACATGCATCAGGGAACTTAAAAAATAATTAATATATGACTTAAAAGTTTTTAATACAAGAAAGTGAATGAAACAACATTTACCTACTGTGAAGCTTATGTTTTCAAGAAAAAAATTGAAATTTGTATTACCCTAAAACAAGAGTCTACAGAGAACATTTTCTGATTTAGGCCCTAAGGTTAGATTTCTAGTCCCAACACCTGTGGATTCAGAAGTTCCTCCTCCAAAGACTGAACACTTAGGCCTCTAATCTTTTTTCCTTTTTCATGGATCCGTTAAATGAGTTTCTCAGCTCCCCTGATTGCTAGGGAAGGAGGGTCTCTCTGTTCTATGTCAGGATGGGTTGCAGTTCAAATAACTGCCCAGATATCACATGTAATGAAACTCTGAACTGTCCATGAACTTAACATTTCTCCTAGGACTTTTTCTCCATCTGGACACATTCCTATCATAACTACTTTTTTCTGTTCTTTCACAGTGATTTTCCTCTCATAGTTAGTAAACCCTTGAGGGTGTTTTAATCTGCATTCCCCATTTCTCCAAAGAGTTCTTTATTCAGATTTTATGCCTAATTCCTGCTTAGTTTCCTTATGTGATGTTAATGATTACAAGTTGACCTAGAAGTTCATGCTTCACATGCATTTAAATGTATCTCAACAAACCATATTTATGTGTGATCATTCTTTCCTCGACCAGGAAAAACACACAAAAATGTTGAGAATGCTGTGGGTACCTGGGATGGTTGGCTTTTGCGCCTTTGGGGCTTACACTGTTTTTTTTTTTTTTTGAGATGGAGTTTCACTCTGTTGCCCAGGTTGGAGTGCAGTGGTGCAATCTCGGCTCACTGCAACTCCACCTACTTGGTTCATGCCATTCTTATGCCTCAGACTCCCGAGTAGCTGGGACTACAGGCGACTGCCACCACGCCCGGCTAATTTTTTGTATTTTTAGTAGAGATGGGGTTTCACTGAGTTAGCCAGGATGGTCTCAATCTCCTAACCTCGTGACCTGCCCACCTCGGACTCCCAAAGTGTTGGGATAACAGATGTGAGGCAGAGCACACTGCCGGAGTTTACACTTTCATAGAGCAGTGGCCATTTGCCAGGCACTTCATACTCACTGGCTCATTTAACCCAGATAATATATTCATAAAGGAGGTAGTGTTATTAATCCTGTTTTACAGATGAGGAATCTGGGTTATACAGAGGTTAAGTTACCCAAAGTCATACAGCTCACACAGAGCTCAAACTCAAACCGAGTCCCAACCAGTCCCAAAGAATTTAAGGGGAAACTGAACACACATTATGAGAGTCATATTTGAAGTTTCCCATTCCCTTACCCCTCACATGCTATCTCCCTTCCACATTTGGTCAAAGAAAAAAACTCATCATTTCTCTCCTTGGTTTGCTTTTATTTATTTTTGAGATAGGATCTCGCTTTTTTGCCCAGGCTGAAGTGCAGTGGTGTGATCACGGCTCATTGTAGCCTCGATCACCTGGGCTCAAGTGATCCTCCAACATCACCCTCCTGAGGAGGTGGGACCACAGGTGTTCACCACCATGCCTGGCTAATTTTTTGTCTTCTAAAGAGTGTTTATACAGTCTTTTGTAGTGAGAAGAAAAAGGAACAAGTAAGTAGTACTTGCCTTGATTGGTGCTCAGCTTTCTCATGTCACCTCACTCTCACTTTCGTGTCTCACAGATGCAGGCACAGAAGCTTTCCAAATTCAAGGTGAGAGAATAAGCAGGTGCTCTGAAACTTTTAAGGAAAAGAAGTAGCAAGCACAAATCTTACCTTTCAGACACATGTTGCTGGATTCAACAAAAGTTTACTGATCTCTAAGCGAATGCCAGGGAGGAGACAGTAAGTCCTTATTCTAAGGCATGTTAAAAATCCTTCCAGCCGGGCACGGTGGCTCATGCCTGTAATTTCAGCACTTTGGGAGGCTGAGGGGATAGCATCACCTGAGGTCGGGAGTTTGAGTCCAGACTGACCAACAGGAATAGACCCCATCTCTACTAAAAACAAAAAATTACCTAGGTGTGGAGATACACGCCTGTAATCTGAGCTACTTAGGAGACTGAGATAGGAGAATTGCCTGTACCTGGGAGGCGGAGGTTGCAGTCAACTGAGATTGCACCACTGCACTCCAGCCTGGGCAACAGAGGAAGATTCTTTCTCAAAAAAAAAGAAAAAGAAAAAGAAAAAAAGAAAAGGAGAGAAGAAAAATAGGAAAAGGAGAGAGAGAGAGAGGAAGAAAGAAAGAAACAGAAAGAAAGAAAGAAAAAGAAAGAAAGAAGAGAGAAGGAAGGAAAGAAAGAAGGAAAAAGAAGGAAGGAAGGAAAAGGAAAGGAAACATGAGTATCTTGTCCTTATAGCACTATAATCTCTATTGGAATACGACCCATATACCTTAGTTTTCTCCTAAAATTTCTTGTATAAACTTGGGGAACACAAATGATGTTTTTTTCATGGAAAGAAATAAAAAAAAAGGAAGATGAGGACCCTCGGGGGGTCTCATGAGCTGCCTTAGATACCTATGTTCTGGAAAAAATTAATTCTAAATGTACTGTGGAAAATGGTTTTAAACTCGAAGTGGATACATGGAGTTTAATGGGTTGTCTGGACAAGAGATGGTGGTGCAGCAAGAGATTCAGTGCAGCACCAGTGGTGCGGGTGAAAAGTTAAAATTTGAGAGATATTTAGATAAAATGGAGAGGGCTTGGTGATGAAGGCAAGGAAGGGAAACATATTGAGAACAAATCTGAGGTCTCTGACTTAAACAATGTTTATTTAGCGAGTTGGAAAACATGAGAGGTCCAGGTTTGATTCTGGGTCTTGGACATGCTGAATTTGAGGTATCTGTGAAATAGTCAAGATCAAAGGAGGGTCTCAGAGATTTAAATTTGGAAGTCACTAGTCATTCAAACACTGAGGATATATGGAGTGATATAAGGGGAAACAAGAATCAAAAGGGAACCGGAAGAAACTGACTGAACAGAGGCAAGTAAGCCTCAATAGGAGACTAGAAATTATTAACTAGGAGGAAAAGCAGGTAAGTTGAGTATCTAAGGAGGGAATCATCAATAGTGTCAATTTCTGAAAAGCGATCAAGATAATTAGGACTGAAACACATACATTTGACTTAAAAACATGGCAGCTGATAGCCGAATTTCAACATGTTTAAATATCAGCGGATAGCTTCTGCTTGGTGGGGAAAGATACACATAAGAGGGAAGAGAGAACTTCCATTGGGATTCTGTCCAAATTCATCCCAGTGACTTAACCACTTTGTGCTATTCTGCACAATGTTAGACAATTCAGAGCACCTCAATAAGCTGTATCTTATATAAAATGGGAAGTGCAACATCACACAGGATTGTTGGGAAGATTAAAATAAAACAACTGGTGAACAGAACTCTAAACAAAAAAAATTGAATTTAAAAGGTGTAGAAATTATTTCTCCTTAACCTGGGGTTCAGCCAAAGCTTATCTTTCCTATGTCCTCTTCCTCCAGGTTCTGGCTAGATAGGTAACACACCAAGTTATCTGTGGTGGATCATGTCTTTTGATACTACTACACCTAGATGTCTGTGTGGGGGTCTCCTATAGCTTCAACGATAATAGACACTCAAAATCCATTGCAGGACACAGAGCTGAGCAGCAGGCAGAGATCATCTTGAGCAAAGACCTTTCTCTGTAGCATAAATAAAATCACAACCAGTAGGCAACTGCCTCCTCCTGTCCTCAGAAAGCACGAATTATTAGATAATATAAAGAATTCCACTTCCTCCCTCTCCCCCTCAAATCAAATTATCCAACCTTATGAGGATTTCAGAAAGTTTTGTTGTGGTTTTGCACCAAGGGGCATGTTTGGAAAAGTAAGGAAAGCATGCCATCTTGGGGTTTCAGCTAACAACAGTCTACCTTAGCAGCAGATACAAAAAGGAATGTGTTCCTAGAGGTTAGTCAATGTCACTACAGCAATGGACTTACAACATTAAGGGCTGTTGTTAAATGGCTATGTTTAACTGTTGGAATCCCCTAATTAAAAAATTGAAAAGTCACCATAATTCACCGCATTGGGGTTTGGGCTTTCAGTATACAGAGCTTCTAATAAATCAGTCTCAGCTTTTGCCTCCTCCTCAATGATCTTTTCTTTTCATGATCTACTTAACAAGATGACTCAATGATTGGGGACATTATTTCACTTATCCTTTCTGTTTATTACAATATAGATTAAAAGAAAGAAATAACAGAATTTCTCAGGTTTTTGTTTATTTTGAGAGGTATGGGGATTATGGCTTTTAGAACTAACTCCCCAGATTCAAAAAATATGACTATAAAGTAATAGGATATCTTTGTGGAGTTGAGTTTTATCCCTTGACAAGACATCTTTATAATTTTTTGACTTGCATGATTCTTCCCTCACAATTTTATTTTTTAAAAGATAGTGACGGGCGCAATTATTATAGCTGGCATCTTTCATTTATCTTTCCACTTTTCACCTATATTTACTAAAGAGGAATAAATTCATTCTAAGGTGCAAATAATCCAGTAGCAAATAATGTGGGGCCTCGGTATTGGGTGTTTCCTTTCTTCACAAGTTCTTCCTGTGTCATGAGAAACCTTTCTTTGGATAGGTTGCCTACGTAGTTCTATGCATGAGATACAGTATGCGATAATGAAGAGAGAAGATGTGCAAGATGAAAACATTTGTTTACATTGTGCCTTTGGTCATAGTCTTCATCCAACTGCAGCAAGGTTTTTGGGGTTTTTTTGTCTTGTTTTGTTGAGATGGAGTTTCATTCTTGTTGCCCAGGCTGGAGTGCAATTGTGCAATCTCAGTTGACTGCAATCTCCGCCTCCCAGGTACAGGCGATTCTCCTATCTCAGTCTCCTAAGTAGCTCAGATTACAGGCATGTGCCTCCACACCTAGATAATTTTTTGTTTTTAGTAGAGATGGGGTCTATTCCTGTTGGTCAGTCTGGACTCAAACTCCCGACCTCAGGTGATGCTATCCCCTCAGCCTCCCAAAGTGCTGAAATTACAGGCATGAGCCACCGTGCCCGGCTGGAAGGATTTTTAACATGCCTTAGAATAAGGACTTACTGTCTCCTCCCTGGCATTCGCTTAGAGATCAGTAAACTTTTGTTGAATCCAGCAACATGTGTCTGAAAGGCAAGATTTGTGCTTTCTACTTCTTTTCCTTAAAAGTTTCAGAGCACCTGCTTATTCTCTCACCTTGAATTTGGAAAGCTTCTGTGCCTGCATCTGTGAGACACGAAAGTGAGAGTGAGGTGACATGAGAAAGCTGAGCACCAATCAAGGCAAGTACTACTTACTTGTTCCTTTTTCTTCTCACTACAAAAGACTGTATAAACACTCTTTAGAAGACAAAAAATTAGCCAGGCATGGTGGTGAACACCTGTGGTCCCACCTCCTCAGGAGGGTGATGTTGGAGGATCACTTGAGCCCAGGTGATCGAGGCTACAATGAGCCGTGATCACACCACTGCACTTCAGCCTGGGCAAAAAAGCGAGATCCTATCTCAAAAATAAATAAAAGCAAACCAAGGAGAGAAATGATGAGTTTTTTTCTTTGACCAAATGTGGAAGGGAGATAGCATGTGAGGGGTAAGGGAATGGGAAACTTCAAATATGACTCTCATAATGTGTGTTCAGTTTCCCCTTAAATTCTTTGAGGCAGGTTGGGACTCGGTTTGAGTTTGAGCTCTGTGTGAGCTGTATGACTTTGGGTAAGTAACTTAACCTCTGTATAACCCAGATTCCTCATCTGTAAAACAGGATTAATAACACTACCTCCTTTATGAATATATTATCTGGGTTAAATTGAGCCAGTGAGTATGAAGTGCCTGGCAAATGGCCACTGCTCTATGAAAGTGTAAACTCTGGCAGCGTGCAGTGGCTCACACCTGTAATCCCAGCACTTTGGGAGTCTGAGGTGGGCAGGTCACGAGGTCAGGAGATTGATACCATCCTGGCTAACACAGTGAAATTCCATCTCTACTAAAAATACAAAAAATTAGCCGGGTGTGGTGGCAATCACCTGTAGTCCCAGCTACTCGGGAGTCTGAGGCATGAGAATGGCATGAACCAAGTAGGTGGAGTTGCAGTGAGCCGAGATTGCACCACTGCACTCCAACCTGGGCAACAGAGTGAAACTCCATCTCAAAAAAAAAAAAAAAAAACAGTGTAAGCCCCAAAGGCGCAAAAGCCAACCATCCCAGGTACCCACAGCATTCTCAACATTTTTGTGTGTTTTTCCTGGTCGAGGAAAGAATGATCACACATAAATATGGTTTGTTGAGATACATTTAAATGCATGTGAAGCATGAACTTCTAGGTCAACTTGTAATCATTAACATCACATAAGGAAACTAAGCAGGAATTAGGCATAAAAGCTGGAAAGAGAACTCTTTGGAGAAATGGGGAATGCAGATTAAAACACCTTCAAGGGTTTACTATGAGAGGAAAGTCACTGAGAAAGAACTGAAAAAAGTACTTATTGATAGGAATGTGTCCAGACAGAGAAAAAGTCCTAGTATAAATGCTTTAGTTCATGGACAGTTCAGGGTTTCATTACATGTGATATCTGGGCAGTTATTTGAACTGCAACCCATCCTGACATACAACAGAGAGACCCTACTTTCCTAGCAATCAGGGAAGTTGAGAAACTCATTTAACGGATCAATGAAAAATGATAAAAGATCAGAAGCCTAAGAGTTCAGTCTTTGGAAGAGAAACTTCTGAATCCCCACGTGATGGGAATAGAAATCTAACCTGAGGGCCCAAATCAGAAAACGTTCTCTGTAGACTCTTGTTTTACAGTAATACAAATTTCAATTTTTTTCTTGAAAACATAAGCTTCACAGTAGGTAAATGTTGTTTCATTCACTTTCTTGAATTCTATTAAAAACTTTTAAGTCATATATTAATTATTTTTTTAGGTTCCCTGATACATGTGCAGGATGTGCAGATTTGTTACTAGGTAAACATGTACCATGCTGGTTTGCTGCACGTATCAACCCATAATTTTGGGTATTCAGCCCAGCATGCATTAGCTCTTTTCCCTAATTCTCTCTCCATGCCCACTCTCCCCTGACAGGCCCCAGTATGTGTTGTTTCCCTCTTTGTGTCTATGTGTTCTTATTGTTCAGCTTCCACTTATAAGTGAGAACATGTGGTGTTTGATTTTCTGTTCCTGTGTTAGTTTGCTTCCAGCTTCATCTATGTCCCTGTGAGGGGCATGATCCTATTCTTTTTCACGGCTTCATAGTATTCCATGGTGTACATGTACAACGTTTTCTTCATCCAGTCTATCACTAATGGGTGTCTGGGTTGATTTCATGTTTTGGTATCGTGAACAGTGCTGCAGTGAGCATACGTGTGCCTGTATTTTTATAATAGAATATAAATCATTTATTAATTTTTAAAGTAAGCATTTTATGCCTAAATAGGCATTTTCATATATTGTTGGTGGGCATGTAAACTACTGCAATGCCACCGAAGAGCAATATGTCAATGGCTGTCGAAATGACTAGTGCATATGTCTTTAATGCAGCATTTACTCTTTAAAAACACTTTCCCCACAGACATACTTACACACGTAATTATGACATTTGTACAGGGTTTCTCATTGCAACATATATAACAATAAAACACTCTACATCTAAAAAGAATGAATTTATATAATAGAATGGGAAGATCTCAAAAATATATTAAGAGAAAAATAGCAAGATCCATGACATACCTAGTGAACTAATATTTTTAAAAAATATAAAAATAGGAAAAAATATGTATGTGTGGTGAGTCTAACATGCATACAATTTATCTAGAAGAATAAATAAGAAACTAATAACTGGTTACCTCTTGGAGAGAATACGAACTGGAGGATATGGAGGGCATGAGAGGGAACTTTTAACCATATGAATACATTATGACTATGAATACACAAAAAAATTAAACTACAAAATTATACTTTATAAGAAACTTAAAAACATCACATTTTATTTATTTTTATTTTTATTTTTATTTTTTGAGACAGGGCCTCACTCTGTCACCTGGACTGGCGTATAGTGGCGCAGTCTATGCTCACTGCAACCTCCACCTCCAGGGCTCAAGCAATCCTCCTATCTCAGCCTCCCGAGTACCTGGGACTACAGGCTCACACCACCATGCCCGGCTAACTTTTGTATTTTAGATCTCACAGGGTAGTCTGGAAAAAGATCTCACAGGGTAGTGTGAAACTCCTGAGCTCAAGTGATGCACTAGGCACAGCCTCCCAAAGTGGAAGGATTACATGCATAAGCCGCCACATACAGCCAGAACATCCCATTTTATGCCAAATATAAACTTCCAAACCAGCAACTTAGCATCAGATAATACCATTTAGGAAGGTACCCTCTAAATAAATTATAAAGAAGGAATTTTAAAACCCCAAATTCTCATATCACATGTTATTCCAAAAAGGACTCTAGTAAACCTATTTTCCAATTTCTTAAATCGTATTACATAACTAATGTAGGCCTCAACAGCTGATTCACACGTCTGTTACTCAGGGTCTATGATGATAAACCGTGAATAAAAATGCCAGTAAATTTTCAGCCAAGATTATATGATAAAGGTGCCTCTGAAAGATTTTATAAATATCAAAACCTTATGAATATGCCCCTGTGTTTCTCTTTCTCCCTGTGGATGAAATAGAAATGTAGAGTTTCATGTTAGAATGTATCTTAAGACTATAAGCCCCATGCCGACAGGGGCCATGTTTATTTTGATCAATACTATATTCCTATCACCTATTAAAATGATTTTAGCCTAGATTTCCCCAAAAGTGGAGTGGAAGTCAAAGGCTATATCTGAGTAGTTATTTGAGAGTGTGACATCACTAGGTAAGGGCGAAGAAGGGAGACGGAGAACAAGGTCACATTATCAAGTCAACTGCTGCAGCTGTAACAGGTGGTTCCCTCAAGACCTTCTGGGGAAGCTTCTGTAAGTCTCTCAGACCATTTTCTGAGAAGAAAGAGGGAGGAATCCCATGCCCCAGTGGTCCAGGTATCTCATGGAGCCCTATCTCCTCCACCTTTCCAGATTGCACAGGCTTGACTGGCAAATGGACTCCCCTGGGCATCCAACGAATGACACAGCTGTAGAGAAGCCAGGGCACGAAGCAAAGTGGCTCATGCTGCAGATCAGAAGCAAAACCCTATCAGGCTGCATATGCGGAGACTTTGTTGAAGTCTGCAGGGAACTGGGTGCCGCAGCTGCAGCTCGCACAAGAGGCAAGTCTGAGAACATCTGAAGTGGCGCACAAGAGGGTTCAATACACAGTGCATGTCACACAGAATGGGCTCAGTAAATATTTTTTCGATGAAAAGATCCCATGTGACCGGATCACAGAATCAGAGAATTGGAGGGGGTCCTTGGAAGTCCATTACTCCAAACTCCCACCTGGTGTAGGTTTTCCTTCTGAAGGAGCCTAGTGATGCAGCAACGCTTCTCCAAAAGTAGGCCATATGCACTACTTTTGAGGCAGTCCCTTTTGTGTTTAAGTAGCTCTACGTATGAGGATGCTTTCCTCACAAAAAGGAAAATCTATCCTGCTATAGCTTGTACGATCACTTCCCGTTTGGTCCGAAATAGCATGCTGGGGCTCCGTCAGCTAGGAGCACAGTGCAGCCCTAATTGCTCATATTAAGAGAACAGAGAGGATAAATCCTGCATGCAGTTAACTTGGGAAAACATGACAGAATAATGTAAATTGGAAAGAGATATGAAGCACTCTTCCTAAGTTGATTCTATCAAATATGTTTTTTTTTTTATTTTTTTTTATTTTTATTTTTATTATACTTTAAGTTCTAGGGTACATGTGCATAACGTGCAGGTTTGTTACATATGTATACTTATGCCATGTTGGTGTGCTGCACCCATCAACTCGTCAGCACCCATCAATTCATCATTTATATCATGTATAACTCCCCAATGCAATCCCTCCCTCCTCCCCCCTCCCCCCTCCCCATGATAGGCCCCAGTGCGTGATGTTCCCCTTCCCGAGTCCAAGTGATCTCATTGTTCAGTTCCCACCTATGAGTGAGAACATGCGGTGTTTGGTTTTCTGTTCTTGTGATAGTTTGCTAAGAATGATGGTTTCCAGCTGCATCCATGTCCCTACAAAGGACGCAAACTCATCCTTTTTTATGGCTGCATAGTATTCCATGGTGTATATGTGCCACATTTTCTTAATCCAGTCTGTCACAGATGGACATTTGGGTTGATTCCAAGTCTTTGCTATTGTGAATAGTGCCGCAATAAACATACGTGTGCATGTGTCTTTGTAGTAGAATAATTTATAATCCTTTGGGTATATACCCAGTAGTGGGATGGCTGGGTCATATGGTACATCTAGTTCTAGATCCTTGAGGAATTACCATACTGTTTTCCATAATGGTTGAACTAGTTTACAATCCCACCAACAGTGTAAAAGTGTTCCTATTTCTCCACATCCTCTCCAACACCTGTTGTTTCCTGACTTCTTAATGATTGCCATTCTAACTGGTGTGAGATGGTATCTCATTGTGGTTTTGATTTGCATTTCTCTGATGGCGAGTGACGATGAGCATTTTTTCATGTGTCTGTTGGCTATATGAATATCTTCTTTTGAGAAATGTCTGTTCATATCCTTTCCCCACTTTTTGATGGGGTTGTTTGTTTTTTTCTCGTATATTTGTTTGAGTTCTTTGTAGATTCTGGATATTAGCCCTTTGTCAGATGAGTAGGTTGCAAAAATTTTCTCCCATTCTGTAGGTTGCCTGTTCACTCTGATGGTAGTTTCTTTTGCTGTGCAAAAGCTCTTTAGTTTAATTAGATCCCGTTTGTCAATTTTTGCTTTTGCTGCCGTTGCTTTTGGTGTTTTAGACATGAAGTCCTTGCCCATGCCTATGTCCTGAATGGTACTACCTAGATTTTCTTCTAGGGTAATCTCCTTAAGCTGATAAGCAACTTCAGCAAAGTCTCAGGATACAAAATTAATGTGCGAAAATCACAAGCATTCTTATACACCAGTAACAGACAAGCAGAGAGCCAAATCAGGAATGAACTTCCATTCACAATTGCTTCAAAGAGAATAAAATACCAAGGAATCCAGCTTACAAGGGATGTAAAGGACCTCTTCAAGGAGAACTACAAACCACTGCTCAGTGAAATCAAAGAGGACACAAACAAATGGAAGAACATACCATGCTCATGGATAGGAAGAATCAATATCGTGAAAATGGCCATACTGCCCAAGGTTATTTATAGATTCAATGCCATCCCCATCAAGCTACCAATGAGTTTCTTCACAGAATTGGAAAAAACTGCTTTAAAGTTCATATGGAACCAAAAAAGAGCCCGCATTGCCAAGACAATCCTAAGTCAAAAGGACAAAGCTGGAGGCGTCACGCTACCTGACTTCAAACTATACTACAAGGCTACAGTAACCAAAACAGCATGGTACTGGTACCAAAACAGAGCTATAGACCAATGGAACAGAACAGAGTCCTCAGAAATAATACCACACATCTACAGCCATCTGATCTTTGACAAACCTGAGAGAAACAAGAAATGGGGAAAGGATTCCCTATTTAATAAATGGTGCTGGGAAAATTGGCTAGCCATAAGTAGAAAGCTGAAACTGGATCCTTTCCTTACCCCTTATACGAAGATTAATTCAAGATGGATTAGAGACTTAAATGTTAGACCTAATATCAAATATGTTCTTTAAAAATAAAAAGGAGGCCAGGCATTGTGGCAGACTACTGTAATGAGAGCACATTGGGAGGCCACGAGTTCAAGACCAGACTGGACAACTAGGTGAAACCCTGTCTCCACTAATAATAAAAAATTAGCAGAGCATAGTAGTGCATGCCTGTAGTCCTAGCTACTCAGGAGGCTAACGGGCAAGGATCACCTGAGCCTGGGAAGTTGAGGCTCCAGTGAGCCATGATCATGCCACTGCATTCCGGTCTGGTCAACAGAGTGAGACCCTGTCTTGAAAAATAGAAAATAAAAAGGAAAAAACTTTGTGAATACTTAAATAAAAAGAAAAAGCCCTGGTCTCTCTTCATGGAGGTCAGAGTATTTTTTCTCACTCTGTGCTCTTAGCTGAGCCCACTTGGAGGAAAACATCCACACTGTTGATTTTCGTTGCTTAAGTTCATGACCACTAACCTTGAGGGAGCCCCTAATTGACCTGAAAGTCCTACCAGTTCATTCACTCTCCCATTCCTACATCTTCACCCCACAGCCAGTCTCAGCTGATGGCCTTGCTTCCTATTTTATTGAAGACATAGAAACACTCAGAAAAGTCAACCAATTGCCATCTCTGTATCCACCAGCATCTATGGATGTAATACTGGCATCTATGGACATATCCACTGGCTTTCTTCCTGTTGCTATAATGTGGTGGTTTAAGAATATGTGTACAAACCCTTGACACTAGTCTCTTCAAAAAGAGGAGTCTAAAATCCCTTCCCTAGACTGAGGACATAATGACTTTGTCCTGAAAAACAGATTGTGAAGGCACTGAATGTGTATGGCTTCCCAGGCTAGATTGTAAAAGCACTGCGGCTTCTACCTTGTTCTTTCTTGGATCATTTGCTCTGGGGAAAAGTGCTATGTTGTGAATACATGCAAGTAGCCCTATGAAGGAGTCAATCAGTGAGGAGCTCAGGCTTCCAACCAGCAGCCAATATGAGCTTGCCAGTCATGTGAGTGCGCCATCTTGGCAGCAGATCATTACCTCCCAGACAAGTCTTCTAATGGTTCCAGCCTTGGCCAACATCTTCACTGCAACCTCATAGCAGATCTTGGGCCAGAACTACCCAACTTAGAGGCTGCTAAATTCCTGATCAGCATATATTGTGTGAAATAATAAATGTGGGTTTTTCAAGCTACTAAATTTAGGGGCAATTTGTTATATGGTAATAGATTGCTAAGACAATGCCAAAGAATTATCTGTGTTTCCACCATAGGCAAACGCTTCCCTTATACCCAAGGTCTTAACCCTCTCTGCAACTCTAAAACATTGTTCAAGCCATTTTCCCCTATCACTCCTTCATCACCAATATTTTCCTCTTTAGTGGCTCTTTACCATCAGCATGCCAACATGCTATATAATATCTCCCACCAGGAAAAGCAAGCAACACACCCCTCTTGGTCTCACAACTGCCTTCTAGCTACAGCCCTATTTCTCTATTGCCCTTCATAGGGAAATCTCTCAAATGAAAGTCTGTACTTTCTCTCTCTGCTTTCTCTTCTTTGAATCTCTACTGAACTCTCAAGAGATCTCAACACGAAAATCGAGTGTTACTATTTTGTTTAAGCCCTCAGCCGCGTTTGACGTAATTGATCATCCCTCCTCCATGAAATACTTGCTTCACTTTCTTTCTGGGACATTCTTTTTGGCTCTCCTTCTAATTTTCTGAGCTTTCCTTCCCAGGTTTTCTGCTGATTTTTTCTTGTCTTCTTGACCCCTAATTATCAAAGTGTTCCCAGACTCAGTTTTTGAGTAAATTTTCTTTCCCAAGTTACCTGCCATTATTATGACCATCTTCTGTGATGACTGCTTGAATCCATATTAGTTGTCACCCCTGCTCAGGCACACCATTCTGAGCACTCATTTCCTGCATTAATCAACTGGCAACACATTTCACCTGTGCGTCCACCAATCCACATCTAAGTAATTCGTTACTTAAAAAAAATCAGTGGAACCAGTTATTTTGATACATTGAAACCAAAGTTACAATATATGTAAGATTGTTTTTATTATTTTTCAACTGGTTGAGTTTATGTTAAGTAGAGTACTGTCTTAATTCAGGCTGCTATAACAGAAATGCCATAGATTGGACGGTTTAAGCAACAGAAATCTATTCTTCACATTTCTGGAGACTGGGAATTCCAAGACCAAGTGACCAGCAGATCTGGTGTTTTGTGAAGGTTCAATTCCTGTTTTGCAGATGATCATCTTCTCGTTGAATTCTCAGTGAGCTTGCCAGTGGTGTGAGTGCACCATCTTGGAGGCAGATCTTTATCTCCCAGAGAAACCTTCTGATGGTTGCAGAGGGAGACAAAACAAGCTCTCGTGTGTTTTTAAAAGGGTATTAATCCCATTAATTAGAACTCCACCATCATGACTTAATTACCTGCCAAAGGCTCCACCTCCTAATACCATCACATTGAGATTAGAATTTCAACATATGAAATTTAAGGACCACAAAATTTCAGTCCATAGCAACTGCCTTTGGTCAGAATTTCTGTGGCTCTCCTGTGAATCATGGGATGCTCAGGGCTATCCTGTGAATCATGGAATGTTCAGCAGCGTCCCTGCCCTTTCCCCATGAGATGCCAGCAGTTACCAACACCCCAGTTGTGATAATCCAAATGTCTCTAGACATGGCCAAAAAGCTCTCCCAGTTGAGACCCACTGCCTCAGACAAGTGTGTGTCTGTATGTGTTCGTGTAGGCAATAGGTATGTTGAGAGATTTATTCAATATTGATATAGAGAGAAAAAGTCTAACATTAAACAAACCTTTCCTAGGATAGTGAATCAAAGCTTTTAGTTTCTGTGGTTATATTGAGGTTGGAGGTCACTGCTATAAAAACCAATCCACTGGCAGAGATTCGAGAAGGCATCTGGAAATAAGGCGCTAGTAAAAGGCAAAGCTAACAAGGCTCCAAACAGATCAACAAGTAAAATATTTACCTGTATTATCATACCACGACAGTGTTGTGAAATGATTTCTTCCCATTTCCCTAAAATGCTATGAGTAAATCAATGGCAAGTACCACCCTCTGGCACAGTCCTAGAGCCTCGTTGGTGTTCAACAGTTTTTAACTGACACCAAATGTGGGCACTACCCTACCCCATGTGCAAGGCATAGGGTCACCCCAATAGGGTCACCCACTATTTCTTCCAAACACAGCTCCGTGTGTACATGTGGCTCCACTCTTTAAACCTGCATTTGGCTTTTGTTTTAGCCAGATTCTTTATGAAGGCCATATATTTTCCGTGGTCTTCTGTTTGAGAAATCACTCTTCACTTGGTAAGGATGTAAATATGACCCAAGTACACCCTGTGGTTACCTGGACAAGGGAGTGTTAATAGTACCCTGAGGAACCTAGCTAGTAAGACAATGGTATTCTACAGGAGGAAATACTACCAAACCCCGTGCCTCTACCACTACCACCATTCATAAACCACCAGTAGCCGAAAGAAAAATTGGTAGCCTGATGGGGATGGCATTGAATCTATAAATAACCTTGGGCAGTATGGCCATTTTCACGATATTGATTCTTCCTATCCATGAGCATGGTATGTTCTTCCATTTGTTACTGTCCTCTTTGATTTCACTGAGCAGTGGTTTGTAGTTCTCCTTGAAGAGATCCTTTACATAACTTGTAAGTTGGATTCCTTGGTATTTTATTCTCTTTGAAGCAATTGTGAATGGAAGTTCATTCCTGATTTGGCTCTCTGTTTGTCTGTTACTGGTGTATAAGAATGCTTGTGATTTTTGCACATTAATTTTGTATCCTGAGACTTTGCTGAAGTTGCTTATCAGCTTAAGGAGATTTTTGGGCTGAGACAATGGGGTTTTCTAAATATACAATCATGTCATCTGCAAACAGGGACAATTTGACTTCTTCTTTTCCTAACTGGATACACTTGATTTCTTTCTCTTGCCTGATTGCCCTAGCCAGAACTTCCAACACTATGTTGAACAGGAGCGGTGAGAGAGGGCATCCCTGTCTTGTGCCAGTTTTCAAAGGGAATTTTTCCAAGTTTTTGCCCATTCAGTATGATATTGGACTGTGGGTTTGTCATAAACAGCTCTTATTATTTTGAGGTACATTCCATCAATACCGAATTTATTGAGCGTTTTTTGCATGAAGGGCTGTTGAATTTTGTCAAAAGCCTTTTCTGCATCTATTGAGATAATCATGTGGTTCTTGTCTTTGGTTCTGTTTATATGCTGGATTATGTTTATTGATTTGTAAATGTTGAAGCAGCCTTGCATCCCAGGGATGAAGCCCACTTGATCATGGTGGATAAGCTTTTGGATGTGCTGCTGAATCCGGTTTGCCAGTATTTTATTGAGGATATTTGCATCGATGTTCATCAGGGATATTGGTCTAAAATTCTCTTTTTTGGTTGTGTCTCTGCCAGGCTTTGGTATTAGGATGATGTTGGCCTCATAAAATGAGTTCGGGAGGATTCCCTCTTTTTCTATTGATTGGAATAGTTTCAGAAGGAATGGTACCAGCTCCTCCTTGTACCTCTGGTAGAATTCAGCTGTGAATCCATCTGGTCCTGGACTTTTTTTGGTGGGTAGGCTATTAATTATTGCCTCAATTTCAGAGCCTGCTATTGGTCTATTTAGGGATTCAACTTCTTCCTGGTTTAGTCTTGGGAGAGTGTAAGTGTCCAGGAAATTATCCATTTCTTCTAGATTTTCTAGTTGATTTGCGTAGAGGTGTTTATAGTATTCTCTGATGGTAGTTTGTATTTCTGTGGGGTCAGTGGTGATATCCCCTTTATCATTTTTTATTGCGTCTATTTGATTCTTCTCTCTTTTCTTCTTTATTAGTCTTGCTAGCGGTCTGTCAATTTTGTTGATCTTTTCAAAAAACCAACTCCTGGATTCATTGATTTTTGGGAGGGTTTTTTGTGTCTCTATCTCCTTCAGTTCTGCTCTGATCTTAGTTATTTCTTGCCTTCTGCTAGCTTTTGAATGTGTTTGCTCTTGCCTCTCTAGTTCTTTTAATTGTGACGTTAGAGTGTCAATTTTAGATCTTTCCAGCTTTCCCTTGTGGGCATTTAGTACTATAAATTTCCCTCTACACACTGCTTTAAATATGTCCCAGAGATTCTGGTATGTTGTATCTTTGTTCTCATTGGTTTCAAAGAACATCTTTATTTCTACCTTCATTTTGTTATGTACCCAGTAGTCATTCAGGAGCAGGTTGTTCAGTTTCCATGTAGTTGAGCGGTTTTGATTGAGTTTCTTAGTCCTGAGTTCTAGTTTGATTGCACTGTGGTCTGAGAGACAGTTTGTTATAAATTCTGTTCTTGTACATTTACTGAGGAGTGCTTTACTTCCAATTATGTGGTCAATTTTGGAATAAGTGTGATGTGGTGCTGAGAAGAATGTATATTCTGTTGATTTGGGGTGGAGAGTTCTATAGATGTCTATTAGGTCTGCTTGGTGCAGAGATGAGTTCAATTCCTGGATATCCTTGTTAACTTTCTGTATCGTTGATCTGTCTAATGTTGACAGTGGAGTGTTGAAGTCTCCCATGATTATTGTATGGGAGTCTAAGTCTCTTTGTAAGTCTCTAAGGACTTGCTTTATGAATCTGGGTGCTCCTGTATTGGGTGCATATATATTTAGGATAGTTAGCTCTTCCTGTTGAATTGATCCCTTTACCATTATGTAATGACCTTCTTTGTCTCTTTGATGGTTTAAAGTGTGTTTTATCAGAGACTAGGATTGCAACCCCTGCTTTTTTTTGTTCTCCATTTGCTTGGTAGATCTTCCTCCATCCCTTTATTTTGAGCCTATGTATGTCTCTGCATGTGAGATGGGTCTCCTGAATACAGCAGACTGATGGGTCTTGACTCTTTATCCAGTTTGCCAGTCTGTGTCTTTTAATTGGACCATTTAGTCCATTTACATTTAAGGTTAATATTGTTATGTGTGAACTTGATCCTGCCATTATGATATTAACTGGTTATTTTGCTCGTTATTTGATGCAGTTTCTTCCTAGCCTCGATGGCCTTTACATTTTGGCATGTTTTTGCAATGGCTGGTACCGGTTGTTCCTTTCCATGTTTAGGGCTTCCTTCAGGGTCTCTTTTAAGGCAGGCCTGATGGTGACAAAATCTCTAAGCATTTGCTTATCTGTAAAGGATTTTATTTCTCCTTCACTGATGAAACTTAGTTTGGCTGGATATGAAATTCTGGGTTGAAAGTTCTTTTCTTTAAGAACGTTGAATATTGCCCCCCACTCTCTTCTGGCTTGTAGAGTTTCTGCCGAGAGATCTGCTGTTAGTCTGATGGGCTTCCCGTTGTGGGTAACCCGACCTTTCTCTCTGGCTGCCCTTAAGATTTTTTCCTTCATTTCAAATTTGGTGATTCTGGCAATTGTGTGTCTTGGAGTTGCTCTTCTCGAGGAATATCTTTGTGGCGTTCTCTGTATTTCCTGAATTTGAATGTTGGCCTGCCCTACTAGGTTGGGGAAGTTCTCCTGGATGATATCCTGAAGAGTGTTTTCCAACTTGGTTCCATTTTCCCCCTCACTTTCAGGCACCCCAATCAGACGTAGATTTGGTCTTTTTACATAATCCCATACTTCTTGTAGGCTTTGTTCATTTCTTTTTCTTCTTTTTTCTTTTGGTTTCTCTTCTCGCTTCATTTCATTCATTTGATCCTCAATCGCTGATACTCTTTCTTCCAGTTGATCGAGTCAGTTACTGAAGCTTGTGCATTTGTCACGTATTTCTCGTGTCATGGTTTTCATGTCTGTCATTTCGTTTATGACCTTCTCTGCATTAATTAGTCTAACTGTCATTTCTTCCACTCTTTTTTTAAGATTTTTAGTTTCTTTGTGCTGGGTACGTAATTCCTCCTTTAGCTCTGAGAACTTTGATGGACTGAAGCCTTCTTCTCTCATCTCGTCAAAGTCATTCTCTGACCAGCTTCGATCCGTTGCTGGCGATGGGCTGCACTCCTTTGCAGGGGGAGATGCGCTCTTATTTTTTGAATTTCCAGCTTTTCTGCCCTGCTTTTTCCCCATCTTTGTGGTTTTATCTGTCTCTGGTCTTTGATGACGGTGATGTACTGATGGGGTTTTGGTATAGGTGTCCTTCCTGTTTGATAGTTTTCCTTCTGACAGTCAGGACCCTCAGCTATAGGTCTGTTGGAGATTGCTTGAGGTCCCCTCCGGACCCTGTTTGTCTGGGTATCAGCAGCAGAGGTTGCAGAAGATAGAATATTGCTGAACAGCGAGTGTACCTGTCTGATTCTTACTTTGGAAGCTTCCTCTCAGGGGTGTACTCCACCCTGTGAGGTGTGGGGTGTCAGACTGCCCCTAGTGGGGGATGTCTCCCAGTTAGGCTACTCAGGGGTCAGTGACCCACTTGAGCAGGCAGTCTGTCCGTTCTCAGATCTCAACCTCCGTGTTGGGAGATCCACTGCTCTCTTCAAAGCTGTCAGACAGAGTCGTTCGCGTCTGCTCAGGCCTCTGTTGCTTCCCCTGTTGTTTTTTCAGCTGAGCCCTGCCCCCAGAGTTGGAGTCTATACAGCCAGGCAGGTTTCCTTGAGCTGCTGTGAGCTCCACCCTGTTTGAGCTTCCCAGCGGCTTTGTTTACCTACTTAAGCCTCAGCAATGGCGGGCGCCCCTCCCCCAGCCTTGCTGCTGCCTCGCGGTTAGATCGCGGCAGACTGCTGTGTTAACAATGAGGGAGGCTCCGTGGGCATGGGACCCTCCAGGCCAGGTGAGGGATGTATTCTTCTGGTGTGCCCGTTTGCTTAGAGCGCGGTATTGGGGTGGGAGTTACCCGATTTTCCAGGTGTTGTGTGTCTCAGTTCCCCTGGCTAGGAAAAGGGATTCCCTTCCCCCTTGTGCTTCCCAGGTGAGGCGATGCCTCACCCTGCTTCAGCTCTCGCTGGTCAGGCTGCAGCAACTGACCAGCACCGATTATCCGGCACTCCCTAGTGAGATGAACCCAGTACCTCAGTTGAAGATGCAGAAATCACCGGTCTTCTGTGTCGCTCGCGCTGTGAGTTGGAGACTGGAGCTGTTCCTATTCGGCCATCTTGCTCCTCCCCCTTGGCTCTAATATTTATATTAAAAAATCCAGCCCCTACGAATGCGAATTTGACCCATTATCCTCCACCCGCATTCCCTTCTCCATAAAGTTTTTTCTAGTGGCCATGACATTCCTCCTATTTGAATTAGAAATCACCCTACTACTTACTAGTCTTGCCATGAGCCCTTCAAACAAGCAATCTGACACTAATAATCAGCACAGGCCTTATACTAGTTATCACTTTAGTCCTAGGGTTAACTTATGAATGAACTCAAAAAGGATTAGATTGAACTGAATTGGTAGATAGTTTAAACCAAAATAAATGATTTTGCCTCATTAGCTTATGATACAACATATTTACCAAATGCCCTCTATTTATATCAATATTATATTAATATATTCCATACTATTTCTGGGGATATTAATCTATTGATCCCACCCAATATCCCTACTATATCTAGAAGGAATATTATCATTATTCATCATAAAACTCCTATAACTTTAAATACACTATTCACCCTAGCATTCATAATACCCATTACCTTGCTAGTACTTGCTGCCTGCGAAGCCACAGTGGGCCTTGCTTTACTAGTTTCAATCTCCAACACCTATGGCTTAGACTATGTATGTAACCTAAATTGACTTCAATGCTAAAAATTATTCTTCCAACAATTATACTGCTACTAATAACGTGATTCTCTAAAAACTCTAAAATCTGAATCAATATGACTATTCACAGTCTAATCATCAGCTTCATTGCCCTATTGTTTTTTAATTAATTCAATGACAATCTATTCATCTTCCCATTAACTTTCTCTTCTGATCCGCTGACATCACCCCTTCTAATATTAACAGCCTGATTACTACCTCTTATAGCAAGCCAGTACCACCTCTCCAATGAGTCACCCTCATGGAGAAAGCTCCATATTTCCATACTGATTTCCCTACAATTTTTTCATACTTATGGCATTCACAGCCACAGAACTAATTATATTTTATATTCTCCTTGAAGGCACAATTATCTCTGCCTTAATTATTATCACCCCCTGGGGTAACCAACCAGAATACCTCAATGCAAGCTCATATTTCTTATTTGATACACTAGTGGGATCTCTTCCCCTACTTATTATACTTATTCACACTCGAAATACCTCAGGTTCACTGAACATGACAATAATATTTAACACCCAAGAACTATTGATCTCCTGATCCAATAACCTTATATGATTAGCATGTATTATGGGTTTTATAGTAAAAATACCCCTATACGGACTTCACCTATGATTTCCTAAAGCCCACGTAGAAGCCCCTATTGTAGGCTCAATAGTACTTGCAGCGGTTCTCCTAAAACCAGGCGACTAGGGCATAATATGGCTTACCTATATCCTCAGCCCCCTGACAGAGTATACAGCCTACCCCTTCCTCATGTTATCTTTATGAGGGATAGTTATGATGAGCTCTATTTGTCTACGACAAACTGATCTAAAATCACTTATTGCATATTCCTCTGTAAGTCATACAGCACTTGTTATTATGGTTATCCTCATTCAAACCCCCTGAAGCTTTACCGGTACAATTACCCTCATAATTGCCCATGGACTTCCTTCGTCCTTACTGCTTTGCCTAGCAAATTCAAACTATGAGCAAATCCAGAGCCGAATCATATTACTCTCTCAAGGGCTTCAAACACTACTCCCACTAACAACCTTTTGATGACTTAGAGCAAATCTTACTAACCTTGCCTTACCCCCCACCATTAATCTAATGTTATTCCATTAGATTAATTAGATTGTAACATTGGCTTCATTCTCCTGATCAAACATCACCATTATGCTTATAGAACAGCCATGAGCCACTGCGCCTGTTCCCCCGAAGCTGCCTGTTCCTTGAGCACAATGTATAGCAAGAGGAGCTGGAGTGAGAGCAGCACCGTGGAGAAGGGACAGGACAGCCACCCACGTTAGACCAAAGTCCTCTAAGGTCAACCTCATGGGGGATTTCAGGAGCCAGTGTCCACTCAAGCTGGATTTTAGCTTCATAAGTGGATGGGAACCTGTGAGGGTTTAGAGATGCTGGGAGCACCTTTTACCTGGGAGAATTTTCCAAACAGGGAACAATCAGGGCCACTTGGAGGGAGGATCCTACCAGAAACCCTCACCATTGTCTTGCTCCATGCCGGTGGTGATGGTGATATCGTCGACGTAGGTGGTTGCTATCGTGTACAGAAGCACAGCCCGTTGCAGTCCCTTGTAGTTGAAGAAGTCAAAGTCTGTGTTCCGTACAAAGCAACCCTTGGGATACCTAGGGTGGGAGGACTGTGGTTCACTGGGCCCTTGCCCTGGGTCCTTGTACTTCAGTTCACATGCCTCCCTGGCCTCCCCAGATCCAGGCCTCCACTCTGCGAAGGCCACCCTGTCCCTAGCAGGAAGACCACGGGGTGGGATGGGAAGGTGGGTGCATTCGGTAGAGACAGGATGGTACCCACATGGAGGTGTTGGTCATGTAGCCGATGGTCCTCGGTGGCAGGGACCCCCCTTCTTGGGGGTGAGCATATTATCGATGGTGATTAGTGACACAGAGGCAGGAGGACAGGGGCCCCACCTGGACCAAGCTGCTGATGTCAGCCCCTCATGCTCTAGCGTGTTGACACCATTCACCCACTGCAGACACAGGAGATACTGGGAGGGGGTGGCAGGTCAGGTCCTGAGGAGGGGCCCTGCTATCAGGCACTACCTCACATAACCTGCAGCATGGGGCTCAGGGGCCTGCCAGGCAGATAGGAAGAATGGCATCCTCATGGGTTAGATCAGGCCACCTATCTCCCTACACAGGGCACAGGCCTCAGGGCAGGGCAGGGACACCCACCATCCCACCCCAGAAGATAGGCTGTGCGTGGTTGCTGGGGTCCCATGCTTGTCGGTAGCCATGCCCACCCAACCACCCTGCCTGCTCCTGGCTACACTGACCACGATGGCATAGAAGTGGGCACTGCCAGTCCTCAGCACCACTCTTGTGGGCAGGTCCTGGGTCCATTGCTCCAGCAGGATCACCTCCCATTCGTACAACACCCAGCTAACAAAATGCTGCAGGCGCCAGTCCTGGCCAATGTCTTTGATGCTGGAGGTAACCAGCACATCCAGGGTGGGGCCTGACTGCAGAGAGAGGAGCAGAGCTCAGCTCCTAGGTCCCCAAAAAGATCTGGGGCCAGTGTGCTGCACAGCTGGGCTTCCCAGGCCTAGTGCAAGTCCTGACATACAGCAGGAACTCTTGGCAGAACATATAGATAACTTGCTGAGGACAGGTCAACTGTTAGTGTGGTTTGTGCACCTGGGCCTGTGGGGCCAGGAGTTCCTCCTCAGGAGTGGATGGGGCCCATTATCCCCGAGACAGATGACCCACTGCCTGTCACAGGGAGGAAGGCTGGTTGTGGGGATGGGGGAGCTTTGCTTAGGACACTGTGAGTGGGGCGCACACTAGCATTCAGCTCTCTCCTCTTCTTCCTGTACTGAATGCCACGAAGTCAGAAAAAGAGGATGTAGAAGAGACAAACGCAGCCCAGACCTCACCTGGTCCCATTTCTCTGCTGACTACATCCAAGTCAGAAGCGGAACAGGGGTGGCGTCCTTGGCCTGATGTCATGTCCTGTCCTCTATCTGAACCTTGAAAACTAAGGGACCTTCCTGCCTCAGCAGAGCTGACCTCAGAACGTCTAAACTGTCCCCTCCTCCCAATGCCCGGGCGCGGCTCTGTGCAGCACATGCTGCTCTGGCCACATGATTGTCTGGGTGGCTCATGCCTGTAATCAGCGCTTTGGGAGGTCAACGTGAGAGGATGGCTTGAGGCTAGGAGTTCAAGACCAGCCTGGATAACATAGTAAGACACTATATCTTTAAAAAAAAAAAAAAAAGGTTTTTGTTTTTTGTTTTTGAAATGGACTCTCACTCTGTCACCCAGGCTGGAGAGCAGTGGCATGATCTTGTCTCATTTTAACCTCCGCCTCCCAGGTTCAAGCAATTCTCCTGCCTCAGCCTCCCAAGTAGCTGGGATTACAGGCATGAACCACCCACACCTGGCTAATTTTTATATTTTTAGTAGAGGCAGTGTTTCACCATGTTGGCCAGACTGGTCTCGAACTCCTGCCCTCAGGTGATTCACCCGCCTGTGCCTCCCAAAGTGCAGGGATTACAGGACTGAGCCACCTAACCTGTCCAAGTATTTTTTTCTAATTAAGCAGGCGTGGTGGACCCAGCTAACTTGCAAGGCTGGGGTGGGAGAATCACTTGAGCTCAGAAGTTAGGATTGTGCCACTCAGCTCCAGCCTGGGTGACAGGGCCAAACCCAGTCTCAAAACATTTTAAAAAATTAAAATGAAACATTAAAAAGGACACTGCCCGGGCTCACCCTTCACCTCAGGAGGTGGCTTGGCAGGAGTGCTTCTTCCTCTTCCCACCTCCTCTGCCTTGACCTTCCCGGTTTCCCTGGGTCCCCCATCCCCCAGTCCCTTGATCCCAAGCCCATTGACCTTTAACCTCCTTTGGGCCCCCAGCTCCGGGCACCCAGGGGAAGGAGCCTGCAGGGGGCCAGCGTTCGCCTCTCCTACCGCCTGGATTCCGGGTGCCTCCTGGCCCTGACCTGAGTCCTCACCTCCTGCAGCGGCCGCAGGTACCACTGCTCCTTAAAGCCCTGGTGTCAGTGTCGAAGTCTGTGCAGAAGCTCCAGAGGCCACCCAGCTCCTCGGACTCCCGAGACAGGCTCTCCTGGGGATACAGCATCCTGCTTTGCAGTGCCAGCAAGCAGCCACACAACAGCAGCCCGAACGCTGTGCAGGCCACCCCATCCACCAGGTCACACTTTCCGCTCCACCGCTTGGTCACCATCTGCAGGGCTAAGAGCAGTGTGGGAGGAGTGCTTCAGGTACTCCAGATGGGTGGCTTCAGGTACCTGAGATGATCCGTGCCATCTTTGCTGTGGGTGAGCGTCAGGCCTGGAGGGGAGGGATGGGCCTGGTGCTGCCCAGTGGGGCCTGCAGCTGAAACCCCAGGCTAGGCCTTTGGAGAAATGGGACCCTCACCCTCAGCTCCAGCCAAGAAGGGCAAGCTTGGTTCCTCACCCCAGCACAAGCTGGATGATCCAGGGCTGCAGGCCAGGACAGAACCCCTGAGACTGGTGGCATCCCCGCATTTCTTCAAGAAGCACCTCCTCTTGTTTTCCACAGCAGGAATTCAAGCAGGCCACAGCAGAGCCTCTTCCATGCCTGTGGGATGCAGCCTCTTGCAAGGTTGCACATCCTAGGAATGGAAGCATAGCCTTGACCCTGGGTCTCTGGGGTCCTGACCCTAACCAAGGGGCCAGGAACTCCCTCTTGCATTTGCAGGCTTATGAAGATACAGGGAGAGAGGCCAAGTGCAGTGGCTCACGCCTGTAATCCCAGCACTTTGGGAGGCTGAGGTGGGCCAATAACTTGAAGTGAGGAGTTCGAGACCAGGCTGGCCAACCTGGTGATACACTTGTCTCTACTGAAAATACAAAAAATTAACCGGGCGTGGTGTTGCACGCCTGTAATCCCAGCTACTCGGGAGGCTGAAGCAGGAGAATCACTTGAACCTGGGAGGAGGAGGTTGCAGTGAGCCAAGATCATGCCACTGCACTCCAGCCTGGTCCACAGAGTTAGACTGTCTCAGAAGAAAAAAAAAAAAAAAAAAAAAAGCTACAGACCTCCCACCGAATTTGCCTGCTAGAAAATTCCTTGTGACCACCAAGAACTTACTGAACTCTAAGTCATCCCTCTGCTCACCTGAGACAAACACATATTTGACTGGTTCCTCTGATGGATAAATGCAGATTCCCTGAGCTAGACAAAGTCATAAGTGACGGTCGGGGGTGGTCGCTCATGCTTGAAATCCTGGCACTTTGGGAGGCCAAGGCGGGTGGATCATGTCAGGTCAGGAGTTCACGACTGGCCTGCCCAGTGTGGTGAAACCCTGTTTCAATTTTTTTTTTTTTGAGATTGAGTCTTGCTCTGGTGCGGTGCAGTGGTGTAATCTCTATACATTGCAACCTCTGCCTTCCAAGTTCAAGCAATTCTCCTGTCCCAGCCTCCAGAGTAGCTGGGATTATAGGCAAATGCCACTACTGCCTGGCTAATTGTTGTATTTTTAGTAGAGACAGGGTTTTAGTAGAGACAGGGTTTTAGTAGAGACAGAGTTTTGCCATGTTGGCCAGACTGGTCTTGAACTCCTGACTTCAGCTGATCTGCCTGCCAGAGCATCCTGAGTGCTAGGATTACAGGCATGGGCCACCACACCCAGTGAAACACTGTTTCTACTAAAAATACAAAAATTAGCCAGGTATGGTGGCAGGCACCCGTAATCACAGCTACCCGGGAGGCTGCAGCAGGAGTATCGCTTGAAACTTGGGGTTGGCAGAGGTTTGCAGTGAGCCGAGGTTGCACCATTGCTCTTCAGCCGGGGAAACTGGAGCAAAATTCTTTCCGAAAAAAGAAAAAAGAGATGGTCTAAGTGACTATTCCTCTACTCTTCCCCTAGATGTACATTGTGTATTTGATGAAAGTCTGATTAAAGACCAGGCATGGTGGCTCATGCCTGTAATCCCATCACTTTGGAAGGCTGAGGCGAGTGGATCACCTGAGGTTAGGAATTCGAGACCAGACTGGCCAAGATGGTGAAACCCCATCTCTACTAAAAATACAAAAATTAGCTAGGCATGGTGGCAGTCGCCTGTAATCCCAGCTACTTGGGAGGCTGAGGCGAGAGAATCACTGGAAACCCAGGAGTTCGAGGTTGCAGTAAGCCAAAATGGCGCCATTGCACTGCAACCTGGGCAATAAGAGCAAAACTCTGCCTCAAAAAAAAAAAAAAGAAAGAAAGAAAGAAAGAAAAGAGAAAAGCTGATCAGACTGAAAAAATACAACCGTTTGTCTCTTATCTACTCATAACTTTTCAAAATATCTTCCTCTTTCCCAATTATCTGTCCTTTCTCTTTTAAATATGGAACCCCTCAAAATAATCTTTGGAGAAAGACACAGACCTGTCTCCCAGACATGCCTCGTTAATGTTGGCAAAAGAAACTTTTTTTTTGTAAGAGGGAATCTCACTCACTCTCTTGCCCAGACTGGAGTACAGTGGTGTGATCTTGCCTCATTGCAATCTCGCCTCCCACGATCAAGCAGTTCTCCTGCCTCAGCCTCCTGAGTAGCTGGGATGACAGCTATTTTTTTTATTTTTTGTAGAGACATGGTTTCACTTCATTGGCCAGGTCAGTCTCACTCCTGGCCTCAAGTGATCTACCTGTCTCAGCCTCCCAGTGCTGGGATTACAGGCATCAGCCATGGCACCCAGCCCAAAATAAATTGTCTAAATTGATCAAGACCTGTCTCAGATATATTTTGGTTTATACCTTCTGCTATGATTGGAAGCTTCCTGAGACCTCACCAGAAACAAACAGCCAATACTATGCTTCCTGTACAGCCTGCAGAACTGTGAGCAAATACATCTCTTTTCTTTATTAATTATCCAGTTTCAGGCATTCTTTGAGTACAATGAAGAAAGGACTAATACAAAAAGACTCAAGATTCCCCTTTATTTGGCCAGGCACAGTGGCTCACGCCTGTAACCCCAGCACTTTGGGAGGCCAAGGTGGGCAGATTGCTGGAGTCCAGGAGTTTGAGACCATGGCAAAACCCTGTCTCTACTAAAAATACAAAAATACTAAATACCAAAATACAAAAATTAAGGCCGGGCACGGTGGCTCACACTTGTAATCTCAGCATCTCAGCACTTTGGGAGGCCAACGTGGGAGGATGACTTGAGGACAGGAATTTGAGACCAACCTGGGAAACGTAGTGAGACCCCCATCTCTGCAAAAAATAAAATTAAGGGACCCCCATCTCTGCAAAAAATAAAATTAAGGTTGGGCACAGTGGGTCACGCCTGTAATCCCAGCACTTTGGGAGGCCGAGGCAGGCAGATCACAAGGTCAGGAGTTCGAGACCAGCCTGGTCAATATGGTGAAACCCCATCTCTAGTAAAAATACAAAAAAATTAGCTGGGCATGGTGGCGCGCACCTGTAGTCCCAGCTACTCAAGAGTCTGAGAGAGGAGAACCACTTGAACCCAGGAGGCAGAGGTTGCAGTGAGCTGAGACTGTGCCACTGCACTCCAGCCTGGGCCACAGAGAAAGACTCTGTCTCCAAAAAAAAGAAAAAAAGAAAAAGAAAAAGAAGGGGGCAGCCTGGTAGGAAGATGTGACAGCCCTGAAAGGCTCAGTGAATGTACCAGCCTGAAGCTAACACTCCGCAGATCTGGGATGCCGCCCTCCAAAATGTGGTACAGCTGACAGCTTTTCCCTCCTCCTCCTCCTCATTTAAAGGCAGAAGCCAGCGTGCCTGGCTGTTTATTCTTCTTCCTCCTCCTTCCTGTAATCCCAGCTACTCAGGAGTCTGATAGAGGAGAACCACTTGAACCCAGGAGGCGGAGGTTGCAGTGAGCTGAGATCGCACCACGGCACTCCAGCCTGGGCCACTGAGGGAGACTCTGTCTCCAAAAAAAAAAAAAAAAGAGAAAAGAAGTGGGCAGCCTAGTAGGAAGATGGGGCAGCCCTAAAAGGCTTAGTGAACGTACTAGCCTGAAGCTAACAGTCCACAGATCTGGGATGCCACCCTCCAAAATGTGGTACAGTTGACAGCTTTTCCCTCCTCCTCCTCACTTAAAGGCAGGAGCCAGTATGCCTGGCTGTTTATTCCTCTTCCTCCTCCTCCTTTATAGGCAGGAGCCATCAAGCCTGGCTATTTCCTCCTCCTCCTCCTCCTCCTCCTCCTCCTCCTCCTCCTCCTCCTCCTCCTCCTCCTCCACAGGTGTGAGGCACCTGGCTTGGTTCTTTGTTTTCCTCCTAATCCTCCTCCTCATTTTAAGACGGGAGCCATCACCTGACTGTTTCTTTCTCCTCCTCATTCTCCCTTACAGATGTGAGCCACCATGCCTGGCTGTTTCCTCCTCATCCTCCTCCTCCTCTTTCAGAGGCATGAGCCACCACCCCTGTTTCCTCCTCCTCCTCCTCCTCCTCCTCCTCCTCCTCCTCCTCCTCCTCCTCCTCCTCCTTTTCAGGCGTGAGCCAGCCCTCCTGGATGTCTCCCCCTCCTCCTCCTCCACAGGCATGAGCCACCACACCTCGCTGTTTCCTCCTCCTCCTCCTCCTCTTTTACAGGCGTGAGCCACCACACCTGTTTCCTTTTCCTCCTCCTCCTCTTATTTTACAGGTGTGAGCCACCACACCTGTATCCTTTTCCTCCTCCTCGTCGTCGTCCTCTTTCTTCTCTTTTACAGGCGTGAGACAGCAGGCCTGGCTGTTTCCTCCTCCTCCTCCTCCTCCTCCTCCTCCTCCTCCTCCTCTTCTTTTAAGGTGTAAGCCACCACGCCTGGCTGTTTCCTCCAACTCCATCTACACCTCCACCTGCTTCTCCTCCTCTTTTACAGGCATGAGCCGCCACCCGTTTCCTCCTCCTTTTTCAGGCGTGAGCCACCATCCCTGCCTGTTTCCTCCTCCTCCTTCATAGGCATGAGCCACCACACCTGGCTGTTTCGTCCTCCTCCTTTTTTACAGGTGTGAGCCACCACCCCTGGCTGCTGCTGCTCCTCCTCCACCCTCTCCTCCTCCCTTCTCCTCCTCCTCCTTTGCCTCCTTGTTTACAGGAGTGAGCCACCGAGTCTGGCTGTTTCTTCTTCCTCTTACTCCTCCTCCTCGTTTTTTCTTCATTTTATTTTTTTAAAGACAGGGGATTGCTCTTTTCACCCAAGCTGGAGTGCAATGGCGGGATCTCAGCTCACTGTAACCTTCACCTCCTGGGTTCAAGCAATTCTGCCTCAGTCTCCCCAGTTGCTGTGATTACAGGCTCCTGTCAGCACACCCAGCTAATTTTTGTATTTTCAGTAGAGACAGGGTTTCACCATGTTGGCCAGGCTGGTCTCCAACTCCAGGCCTCAAGTGATCCACAAATCTCAGCCTCCTACAGTGCTGGGATTACAGGTGAACCACCATGCCCACTTGGCTATTTTTTTTTTATTAATGTGTTAGCTGGGGTCTTGCTATGTTGCCCAGGCCTCCAAAAGTGCTAGGATTACAGGTGTGAGCCACCGATCCTGGCATAGGAGGCTAATGTGATACCCTGTTTGAAAGTAATGGGACCTGGACAGGGCAGAGGCTGTGATGGGAGACAACTCTTCCTTTCCCATCTGTCACCCTTACTGCCCTTGCCCAGTTTTCTCTGATTCCATATTTAAAAAAAAATTTTTTTTTTGAGACAGGGTCTCACTCTGTTGTCCAGGCTGGAATGCAGTGGCATGCTCATTGCTCACTGCAGCCTCCACTCCTGGGCGCACCTGATCCTCTCACCTCAGCCTACAAGTAGCTGGGACTTACAGGCATCCACCACCATGCTGGGCTAATTACTTTTTTATTATTGGGTAGGGGTAATAACACAGGGGTCTCCCTGCGGTGCCCAGGTTGGTCTCAAACTCCTGGCCTCAAGCATCCTCGCACCTTGCGCTTACAAAGTGCTATGATTACAGGCCACCTTGCCCTGCCTCTCCAGTCCCTGACTGTCCCACTGGCCAGCCCTGGAAAGTGTAGCAAGGAAGGAGCCAGTCTAGGGCAGGAAATACACAACAGCCTCCTCTTGCACTCACTTTATTTGGGGGCAGGCACGGGAGGACCTAAGCCTGCTGTGCCTGCAATAGCGGCCACACCTGGCAGATCTGCCCGTTGAACCTGGAGCACACACAGCTGCCCAGGGCACCTTACTGCTCCACACTGTGCCCATACACCCACACACGGCTCACATCGCCTGAGAACAGGGGGCTGGGAAAAGAGGACAGACGTGGGCTAGAACACCAGGCAACCCTGACCTCCAGACACCTAGGCTCACCTCCTAGGAGGTGGCGCTGAGGCAGCTTCCTCCATGCCCTTATCTACCTCCATTGCCTGTGCCGCTTCCTTTTTGTATTTTTCTTTTTTTGATACAAAGTCTTGCTCTATCGCCCAGGCTGGAGTGCAGTGGCACAATCTCACCTCACTGCAACCTCCACCTGCCTCCCAGCTTCAAGCAATTCTCCTGCCTCAACCTCCTGAGTAGCTGGGATCATAGGACTGTGCCACCACTCCTGGCTAATTGTTGTATTTTTAGTAGATACAGGGTTTCACCATGTTGACCAGGCTGGCCTCAAGTGACCCACCCACCTAGGCCTCCCAAAGTGCTGGGATTATACACGTGAGCCACAGACCAGGCCTCCTGCACCCCTCCCGGAGCTTTCCTGCCCTCTGAGGGGCACCCGATTTTCTCACCCTCCCACTGGCTGCTACACACTCACCCCTTTGAGGACAAGGTAGTAGAAGTCAGTGGCCAGCATGTCGTGGTGAGGGTCTGTCTCACGTTCTCTCAGTGAACCTGGGGGTGTAGGTGGACGAGTGGTGGGCCCTGGGCACCCTGGCATCTGACGCTGTTAGGCCCAGGATCTGTCGCTCTGCCACGATGTCAGTGCCTTGGGCAGATCCTCTCTTACCCATTCGGTTCTGTCTCACTCTCAGCTTGAACCATCTTCTCATAATTATTGATAACATTTACGTGTGCTACTAACACTTACTGGCCTGTAGGTTTTACTGGCCTTTATGTTTTCAAATAGTCCTTGTGTTTAGTATGCATCAGATGTTCCTGGAGATTAGTTTTCTGTTTTAGGAGACAGGGTCTTGCTCTGTTGCCCAGACTGGAATGCAGCAGCCATCATAGCTCACTGCAGCCTGAACTCAAGGGATCTTTCAGCCTCCACCTCCCGAATAGCTGGGACTAAAGGCGCACACGCCACTGTGCCCTGCTAATTTGTTGTTGTGGATCTGGGCTTTTTTGAGACAAGGTCTTGCTGCATCACCCAGATTGGAGTGCAATGGTGCAATCATGGCTCTCTTCATCCTTGGCCTTCTGGGCTCAAGGGATCCTCCCACATCAGTCTCCTGAGACCACAGGTACAAACCATCATGACTACTAATTTAATTTTTTTAATTTTAGAGACAGGGTCTTGCTATGTTGCTCAGGCTTGTTTTGAACTCCTGGGTTCAAGCAATGCTCCTGCCTCAGCCTCTCAAAGTGCTGCGATTACAGGCGTGAGCCACCAGGCCTAGTGACTGGAGAATTTATTAAAAATACAAATTGCTGGACAGCCATGGTGGCACACATGTGTAATCCCAGCACTTTGGGAGGCCGAGGCGAGTGGTTCACCTGAGGTCGGGAGTTTGAGACCATCCTGACCAACGTGGTGAAACCCCATCTCTACTAAAAATGCAAAATTAGCCAGATGTGGTGGCACAGGCCTGTAATCCCAGCTACTCGGGAGGCTGAGACAGGAGAATCGCTTGAACTCATTAGGTGGAGTTTGCAGTGAGCTGAGATGGCACTGCTGCACTCCAGCCTGGGCATCAAGAGCAAAACTCCATCTCAAAGATAAAAATAATAAAATAAATACAAATTGCTGGGGACCACCCCCAGAATCTCTGATTCAGCCATCTAAAGTGGGGCCTCACCTCACATTTCTCAGGAGTTCTGAGGTGATGCTGGTGCTACTAGTTGGGGTACAAGGTTCGAGAAACACGGCATTTTTGCTTTTTTTTTAGGTGGAGTCTTGCTTTGTCACACAGGCTAGAGTGCAATGAGATCTCTGCTCAATGTAACCTCCATTTCCTGGGTTCAAGCGATCCTCCCACCTCAGCCTCCCAAAGTGCTAGGATTATAGGCATGAGCCTCCATGCCTGGCCCATGTCTTGAGGTCTTGCCAGCTGTCTGCCAGTGGGGAAGTAAACAGAATGATGGCCCTGGGCAACGTGGAGAAGGGAGGCCAGGAAAGCGGTGGGGTTCCAGGTTTTGTACCTTCAGGCGGTGCTCATTGGCTGTGTGGATGTCCTCATCATTGATGTGAGTTCGAAAGTGCCCTGGGCCCACTCCTCAGCCACCAATAGTGGGTAGCAACAACTCCAAGGGTCAGGGGATCAGACATCAGCAGCTAAGAGAGCCCCAGCCCTGGTCCCACCCTATCCCTGGTGACTGACTATTCCTGTCTAGGAGCTGAATCCTGGAAGCACACCCTGGGAGGGGGCATCTGGGGCCCCACACACCTTTACCCATGAGCCATGTGGGCCACAGGGGTCATTAAAGAATGCAGAGAGACGGTCAACAAAGCACACAGCTAAACAGCACGTGAGAATATGAAACCACATGTGGTTTCAACATGAAACCACAGACTGGCAACACTGCACTATTTCCTCAGGGATTTGGTGGAAGCCTGTGGCCACAGGGAGGGGGCCTTGGGTGGCTTGGGCCATGGTAAATACCTTGTATAGGCTATGGAGCATCTGGTCCATCTCGGCCTTGGTGAGGAGCCCTGAGATCATGCCACTGGACTACAGCCTGGGTGACAGAGGAAGACTGCATCTCAAAACAAACAAAACAAAAGAGAACAAAGTGAGTGATTAAATGTAGCTCTAAGATCGCACTCATGCTCTCAGTACATATTATTTACTGCATGCTATGTCAGATATTGCAGAGTACCCAGGAAACAACAATAAATAGGACTTCTTCTCTCTCCGGAGCCTACAGTTTTATCAAAGAGAGAGCCAAAGAAATAACGGCAGTGCCTGGCGAGAATGCTGGGAGAGCCAGGTTCGGGCTGCAACAGGGGCAGAGAATGGGAAGGCCTCCCTCAGCCTGGGGGAGTTGAGGTAAATCTTCCCACAGAGGGGACAGCTATGAGGATACTTGGACACCGAACAGGAATCTTTTCAGCCATGCATCGTGGGACTCATGCCTGGATTCCCAGTACTTTGGAGTCCAAGGCGTGAGAATCACTTGAGGACAGGAGTGCAAGAGCAGCATGATAGCAAGACTCCATCTCTACCAAAAATTTTAAAAATAGGCTTCACATGGTGGTGATGTCTGTAGTCCCAGCTACTCAGGAGGCTGAGGCAGAGGAATCACTTCAGCCCAGGAGTTCAAGTCTGCATTGAGCTATGATGGCACTACTGCACTCCAGCCTGGGCAAGAGAACAAGACCCTGTCAAAACAAAACAAAAAAAAGGACTAACACAGTGGATCACACTTGTAATTCCAGCATTTTGGGAGGCCAAGGCAGGAAGATCAATTGAGTCCAGGAGGTCGAGACCAGCCTGGGCAACATAGCAAGATCCTATCTCTAAAGTCTTTTTTGTTGTTGTTACAGATGAAGTTTCACTCTTGTTGCCCAGGCTGGAGTGCAGTGGCATGATCTCGGCTCACCGCAACCTCTGCCTCCTGGGTTCAAGTGATTCTCCTGCCTTAGCCTGCCAAGTAGCTGGGATTGCAGGCATGCAACACCACACCTGGCTAATTTTGTATTTTTAGTAGAAATGCGGTTTCTCCATGCTGGTCAGGATGGTCTTGAACTCTCAGCCTCAGGTGATCCTCCCATTTTGGCCTCCCGAAGTGCTGGGATTACAGGTGTGAGCCACAGTGCCCAGCCAGCCCTATCTCTAAAGAAAAGGAAGGATCTTTGAGTAGGTGGTTATGGTGCCAACATGGGAATTTCAGGCAGAAGAAACAGCTAAAGCAAGAGCAGGAGGGCAAACGAGGGCAGTGGAAACAGATCAGTGGCTGGGAGTGAGGGGAAGAGGATGAAAACCCAGGAGAGAGCAGAGGACACTGTGTGTCCTGACCAGGGATTAGGGCTTTGTCCTGTGGGCCAGGGAGAGCCAATGACAGGACTCCCAAAATTTTGATTTCTGGCCGGGTGCAGTGGCTCACACCTGTAATCCCAGCGCTTTGTGAGGGTGAGGCAGGAGGATCACGTGCAACATCGCAAGACCCCATTTCTTAAAACAAACAAACAAACAAACAAAAACACCCATAACAGGAAGAGGTGCCTCTTGGGGCTGAGAACATCCACGTGTACCAATTTAGACCCTGAAATTACCCTGCTCCACAGGCAGGAAACATGGTCACAAAGAGGCCCAAAGGAGGCAGGCCTGTGACTCCACTCTGACACTCGTGAGTGCGCAGCTGGGAAGGGCTGTGAGAGGCAAAGTAGCTGCCAATGCACAGTCCTCAGCCAAAGCCCAGGGCCCCCGCCACTGGAACCAACTCCTCTCCAGGCAGCAGTCACATCACTGGGTTTCCCCTCACCTTGCAGCGGAGAAGCGCTCCCATCCAAGGGGCCAATGCAGTCATTCTCACGGAAAATCATTTTGGTTTTGTTTTGGAGACAGAGTCTTGCTCTGTCACCGCGGCTAGACTGTAGTGGCCCAATCTCGGCTCGCCACAACCTCTGCCTCTCACAATCAATTACCTCTGTGCCTCAGCCTCCTGAGCAGCTGGGATTACAGGTATGCACCAACACACCCAGCTAAATTTTTGTATTTTTGGTAGAAAGGTTTCACCACTTGGCTGGGCTCATCTCGAACTCCTGACCCCAAGCATCTGCCTGCCTTGGCCTCCTAAAGTGCTGGGATTACAGATGTAACCACCATGCCCAGCCGTCACAGAGAATCTTGAGGCAGCTTTCAGCCTGCCCAACATGGCAAAACCCCATCTCTACTGTAAATATAAAAATTAGCCAGTCATGGTTGCACGTGTCTGTAACACCAGCTGCTCAGGAGGCTGAGCCACGAGAAGTGCTTGAACCCGGGAGATGGAGGTTGCAGTGACCCAAGATCGCACCATTACACTCCAGCCTGGACAACAGAGCAAGACCCTGTCTCAAAACAAACAAACAATGGAAAACAAGGAAAATATAACAAAGCATGGCGCCTCTTCTTTCTTCTCTAACTTGAGATGTATTTTACGTAAGGGCATATGATCCTCTAGTCCTAGACCGAGCTCTCTAACATCACTCTCCCCCCTACCTCTGAATCCTATCCCCCCAGAGGAGCAGCCACCCTTCCAGGTACACAGAGCTAAGGTCACTGGGCTGGCCACTGCCAAAAATGAGACTGACTCCCTGAAACAGCTCTTGAAAACAGGAGGTGGATGGATGCAGATTTGGAAGGGATGTTAATGCACCAAGCAAACAGGGAGTGCAGGCTGGGATGTAGGCATGGGGCTGGGTGCGAGGTGCTCAGTAGTGACTCAAATCTAATTCCACAAGTCCTGGGCAGTGGGAGTGGAGATGCATGCACAGAGAAATGGTGCAAGTGCCGGGCAAGGTGGCTTATGTCTAGAATGCCAGCATTTCAGGAGACTTACTAGAGACCAGGAGTTCGAGACCAGCCTGGGCAACATAGCAAAACCCTGTTTCTACAACAAATGTATAAAGTAGGGCAGGGCATGGTGGCTCATGACTTTAATTCCAGCACTTTGGGAGGCTGAGGCAGGTGGGTCACGAGGTCAAGAGTTTGAGACCAGAATGGCCAACATGGTGAAACCCTGTCTCCACAAAAAATACAAAAAAACCCTAGCTGGGCCTGGTTATGCCCACCTGTAATCCTAGCTACTCAGGAGGCTGAGGCAAGAGAATTGCTTGAACTCAGGAGGCTGAGGCAAGAGAATTGCTTGAACCCAGGAGGTAGAGGTTGCAGTGAGTTGAGTTCGCACCACTGCTCTCCAGCCTGGGCGACAGAGCAAGAGACTTCGTCTCACAGAAAAAAAGAAAGAAAGAAAGAAAAAATTAAACTCAGCCTGGCATGGCAGTACACAACTGTGGTCCCAGCTATTAGGGAAGCTGAGGTGGGGAGAATCGCTCAAGCCCACCCACCAGCCTCTGCAGGGGCCATTGAAAATAATATGCTGAGAATGGATAAGGCTCAAGGACAGTATCTCTAGCTAGTTGCACTTTCCATGAACTCCAGTAGTCAAGGACAGTATCTCTAGTTGAACTTTTAATGAACTCTAGTAGGCGCCAAGAAGGCAGACAAAATAAGAAAGAACTTAGAAACAAAGAACTAAGCAGTAGGTTATATTTGGGTGCAGAAAGTTTGTTTTGTATTATGTCATTTTTGCTGACGTGGGATTTGTGGGGTATAAATAAAGTGAGGCGGAGGCCCTAGGGGCGGCCGCCATGTTCTCTGTTTGTCTTTGTCTTTCGTGTCTGTGTCTGTTCATTCTCCACTACCCCCGGCACGGGCCCCAAGAAGTGGCGCAGCGAGCAGGGTGCACAGGGTGCAGAAGGTGCACAGGGTGCACAGGGTGAGTAGTGGGGAACAAGAAGGGGAACCCCCTAGGAGCGGGTAAAGCCCGGAAATTAATTATTAAGGGGAACCTTCTTAAGCTTTCATTATGGGGAATTCCAGTTCCTTGGCCTCGGAATATGTAAGATTATTACAAGGGCTTCTACTTTCTATTGGGGTTAATGTAAAAGAGAAAACTTTGCGGAAATTGTTTGCTCATGTGGAACAACATTGCTCTTGGTTTCAATATCAAACTGAAGTACAATTAAATAAGCGAGAGTGGCAACAGGTTGTTAAGACCCTTCGTCAAGCGCATTAGCGCGGTGATGTAATGTCAGCACCTTTGTGGGCCCTTTGTGCCTCTATTACTCAGGCTTTGGAGCTCTTAGAGACAGACTCGGAAAAGGGAGAAGGCGGGGATGTAGAGTCTTTGAAGTCGCCGATAGCCGCCTCCCCTCTTTTAGATAATTCTGTAACTGAAGGAGAAGGTCCTTTGTGTGATAATGTGTCTCATGGAAAGGAATCAGAGATTCAAAAGGAGCTGCAGCCGGTTGTTCAATTGTTGCAACAAATTTTGCAATTGCAGTTATCTCCCCCCCAACCTTCTCCACCCACTCCTGTTTTACTTTTCCCGTGGTTCATCCACCCCCATCAGTACCTAAGGCGGAGGAGGAGGACAGTTTTCCCCCACCGCCACCGTCAGTGGAAATGCTGCCTCGTTCAGGCACAGTTTTTGCTGTTCCTGCTTCTACTGCCAAAGCTGTAATTAAGGTATTGGATTCTCAAGAGGATGAGGATCCTTTACAATTGTTCCCCATTATTAGGCAACCTTTTGGTCCTAATGACCAATTTCCTCAAGGGGGTATAAATGTACAGTATAATGTTCTTCAATTTAAGTTTCTTAAAGAAATGAAGGCAGCTATTGCTAATTATGGCCCTCAATCTCCTTTTGTCATGGGACTTTTAGATTCTTTCTCTTCTGAGAATTTGTTTTTGCCTCTTGATTTGGAGACTTTGGGGAAGGCTGTTTTAGACCGCTCTCAGTGGCTTCAGATACGCAGTTGGTGGCTGGAAGATGCTAAAAAACAGGCCCGCCGTATTGCTGCTAAAAATCCTCCAGGGCCAACAGAGGAGCAACTGACAGATACTGGTCAGTTTGCTACCGAAGCGGCTCAATCTGGACTCGATGATATGGCATTATCACAACTTAAAGGACTGTTTTTAAAGGGTTGGTGTAAAGTAGAATCATCGGGGAAAGCTGCCTTGTCTTTTGTTAAGGTTTTGCAGAGTGCCAATAAACTTCATCTTGATTTTGTTGCTCGGCTCCAAGATGCTGTAATAAAGACTGTGGGTAACGGGGCAGCAGGCAAAATCCTGGTAACCACACTAGCTTTTGAGAATACTAATCAGGAATGTCAGAGGCTGTTGCGTCCTTTAAAAGCTGCTGGAAACTTACAAATAGAAGATTTCATTAGAGCCTGTGCAGGAGTGGGAGGGGCTGCCTACAACACTCAGTTGTTTGCTGGAACTTTATCTAAGGCATTCATGGGAAAAAAGGGAGTTTGCTTCCCATGTGGAAAGGCCGGTCATTTTAAAAAGGAGTGCCGTAAGTTCTCTAATAGAAGCGACTCCTCTAAAGTAGAATTTAAAAAGCTTCCTACTGAGCCCTGTCGTAGTTGCGGTAGAGGACGGCACTGGACTAATGAATGTCACTCTAAGGTGGATAAAAATGGTAACTCTCTCATTTCCAACTCAGGAAACTTGCAGAGGGGCCCTTCAGCTTGGGGCCCCAACAACAATACAAGCCCTTTTCAATTGCAATTTCCAGTCAGCTCAGGGGTCCAGCATCAGCAGACCAGTCAGCCAATATTAACCCCCAATTTTCATTAGCTCAGCTTTTCTCTGCTACTTCCGGTAGTGCTGCTGCTGATGTGGCGATTTTACAGGCTGTTGAACTTACTCCAGAAATTGGAGTTGTTAAATTGGCTACAGGTGTTTTTGGGCCATTAACTCCACATACTGTTGGATTGCTTATAATTTTACAAGGTTTACAAGTTCATTTGGGTGTTATAGATTCTGATTATAAAGGGGAAATTCAAATTATGGCTCAGGCTCATAAACCTATATTACTGAAAAAGGGGCAATGAATTGCACAACTCCTTGTACTACCCTATTTTCAATTTCCTTCACGGAGGCAAGAAAGAACTGGAGGTTTTGGAAGTACAGGTAAACATATTTTTTGGGAAACTTTAGTAACTCAACAGAAACCTTTGTTTCCCCTCGAAGTGGAGGGACAAATTTTTCAGGGCTTGGTCGACACTGGAGCTGACGTTTCTATTATTGCCTCTGATCAATGGCCTTTTCAGTGGCCTAAACGGCCTGTTGCTGTTTCTCTTATAGGATTAGGTTCTGCCTCTGAGGTGTATCAAAGTTCTCAATCTTTAAATTGTCGAGGGCCGGATGGTCAAGTGGCCCAAGTTCAGTTTTATATTTTTCCAATTGCCCTAAATTTATGGGGGCGAGATTTATTGCAACAATTTGGAGCTTTTGTTTCTATTCCTCATGTCTCTAATTCTGCCAAGAATATGTTGTTCCGCATGGGCTACAATCCTCTTGAAAAATCTTTAAACATGTAGCCACTGTTCAGCAGCCTCAAGCCCTTCCCTTGACAGAAAACTAATATTCCTGTGTGGGTTGAGCCGTGACCTTTAACACGTGAGAAGCTTAAGGCCTTGGAAAACTTGGTTCAGGAACAATTATCCTTAGGCCATATAGAGCCTAGTACTTCTCCATGGAATTCCCCTGTCTTCGTGTAAAAAATAAATAAATAAATAAATACATAAATAAATAAAAATAAAAAACAAATGGAAACTATTAACAGATCTTCGTACTATTAATGCATGTATTCAACCCATGGGATCCTTACAGTCTGGCCTTTCTAACCCTTCTATGATTCCTCAAGATTGGTTGCTTATGGTTATTGATTTAAAAGATTGTTTTTTTTCTATTCCTTTGGATCAAAAAGATTGTGAACGTTTTGTCTTCTCTGTCCCTGTTTTTAATAATTCTCAGCCACTTTCTCGATATCAATGGAAGGTTTTACCTCAAGGTATGTTAAACAGCCCTACCTTGTGTCAAGAATTTGTCCATCGGGCTCTGGATCCTGTTCGAAAGTGTCACCCTTCTGTTCTTTTATATCATTATATGAATGACATTCTTCTTGCTGCACCTACTAAAGAAAAGCAGCAAGATGCTTTCGCATTGTTACAAACTCAGCTTTCTTTATACTCACTTAATATAGCCCCAGAAAAAATTCAAGTGGATTTTCCTAATCAATATTTAGGTTATGCCTTGGGACCACAAAATATTCGACCCAAAAGATTCAAATTCGATGTGATCATTTAAAAACATTAAATGACTTTCAAAAGCTTTTAGGAGATATTAATTGGATGTGTCCTGTTTTGGAAATACCAACGTATCAGTTACAACATCTTTTTTCTATTCTAGAAGGAGACAATCACTTGGACAGCTCACGTCATTTAACTCCTTTGGCTTTACAGGAACTCCAGCTGGTAGAGGAACAACTTCAAAAGGCTCGTCTACATTATATCCTTCCCAACATTCCCCTTTCCTTTTACTTGTTTCATACTTTACATTCTCCTACAGGTATGATTCATCAAACAAATCGACCGTTAGAATGGATTTTTCTATCCAACAAAACATCTAACCGCTAGACTACTTATATTGATCATTTAACTAAATTAATCATCAAAGGACGGCATCGCTGTCGACAACTTTGGGGAGAAGACCCTTCTTTTATTATCTCTCAATTTACTCATAGTCAAATTACTTATCTTCTTGCTACTTCTGATTCTTGGCAAGTTACTTGTGCCTCATTTGTCGAACAATTTTCTACCCAATATCCTAAGTCTCCAATTTTTTCATTCTTCAGACAGCATTCTGTGTTGCCTTTTTCACCCATATCTTTATTTCCTGTTCAAGGCCCTACCTTTTTTACTGATGCTAGTAGCAATGGTAAAGCTGGATATTGGAGTGTTCATCAATCTCGAGTTACAGTTTACCCTTATCCTTCGGTGCAACAGGGAGAACTGTTTGCTATTCTCAGGATCTTACTTGATTTCCCTTCCACCGGTTGTAACATTGTTAGTGATTCTCAATACGCCGTCTATGTTACTTCTTATATTTCTCACGCCACTTTACCTCTTTGTGCTACTTCTTCTCTTCAAAAACTCTTTTCTTTAGTGTCTTCTACTTTGAGCCGACGTCGAGCTCCTTTATTCATCAGTCATCTTCGTTCTCATTCTTAACTTCCTGGACCGTTAGTTCATGGTAATGCTCAGATTGATTTACTTTTAATCAGCCACCTACAGGCTGCAGAACAAGAACATGCTCTACATCACACTAATAGTTCTGGCCTTCAACGACAATTTCCTTTAACTCATAAACAAGCTCGTTCAGCTTGTCCTTCTTGTGCTCCTTTGAGCATTCCATCTTTCCATCCTGGGTTTAATCCACGAGGTACTCAAGTTAATCAAATCTGATAAATGGACGTCACACATGTCTCTTCTTTTGGACGATTAAAGTCTGTTCATCATACCATTGATACTTTCTCTCATTTTCAATGGGCAATTCCTTTGCCATCTGAAAAAGCTGATTCTGTTATTACTCATCTCTTAACTTGTTTCGCCATCATGGGCATTCCTCTAATACTCAAAACTGATAATGCCCCTGCTTATGTTTCTCGTAAATTATAAGTTTTCTTACAGCAATGCAATATTCAACATCTCACCGGTATCCCGGGCAACAGTCAAGGTCAAGCCATTATTGAGCACGCAAATTTAACCTTAAAAACTCAACTGCTAAAACAAAAAAGGGGGAAATGAGTCCCCCAGAAATCAGATTTTAAAGGTTTTGTTTACCTTAAATTTTTTGAATCAATGGAGACAATTGCAGGACTCCGCTGCCGTAACTCATCTTTCCTGACCTTAAATTTTTTGAATCAATGGAGACAATTGCAGGACTCCACTGCCGTAACTCATCTTTCCTCACCTCCCTCGACGATAGTCCCCGTCGATAATTTCAAGGTTTGGTATCCTAATGAAGAAGGTAAGTATGCACAGGGACAAGTTCTAAAACAGGGACGGGGTTATGCTTTTATCCTTACAGGGAGCGGACCTGAGTGGTTTCCTACAAGGCGATTGAAACCCTGTTGAAAAGAAACTGCACTCAGCATGCATCTTTTCCTTTGTTGGATGTGTTTCAGCGGGGGACTTATTTCCCTTAGTGAGGCTTTGTATGAATATTGGACTTATATTCCCTTTCCACCCTTGTATCAGGGAGTTGCCTGGGGGGAGGCAGAAGTTAAGGTTTTCACCAATGACACTACTTGGATGCCGTCCCCCTATATGGACAAGGACAACATAGAACGGGAAACAGGAATAATAAACAGCACATACCAATTTGGAGTGGAAGGACTTCCGATTTGCATGGGAAATAGTCCTCATTGTCTCTGGAAATAGCATGAAGCTTGGGCTGTTCGCTATAATTATAGCCATGTGGCTGCTAATACTGTTATTATTGTAACTAGAAGTTTTCATTATAATCATACTGTATATATTAATGAGACTATCCCTAGTTCTTTACCTTTTTGTCCAATTCCAGAGGTTTCCCCTAATATAGAGGTATTGGAGTGGCAACATTGTCGGGGAATTAAGCCCCGGATTTTATTAGAATATAATGGGTTGCAAGTAATTGATTGGAGTGTGCATGGTGATTTTCAAACAAAATTTAGTCACATACCTTTGAGATGGCACCGGGTAAATAAAAGTATTGTTGCTGATGGCAATGAAACTTTAGTATGGCGTGACGAAGGCTTGTCGCCACCTATGCCTCATCTTAGATACTCTTTACAAGTACAAAGTCATCTTTGGAAGTTATTGGCTGCAGGTGATGCCATTAGTACCTTTGTGGGAAATATGTCCCTTAATCTTTCTAACCTGAATAACCCTTTTCATATTCAATTACGGCGGAATGTCTCCCGATATATTATTGCTTGTGTCCGAAAGCCTTACCTATTGTTAGCAGGACATTTAACATGGGATAATGATACGGGGATTGTTAATTGTAAAGATACGTGTACATTTTTGTCTTGCCTCAATCATTCTTGGTGGCGCAGTTTTACGGGGGATATTTATATCCTCAGGGCTCGTAAGGAAATTTGGTTACCTGTCAACCTTACGCGACCATGGGGGGCATCACCTCTTGAGACTTATATTTGGACTTCTCTTCAGCGGACCCGTCGTGCCCTTGGACTTATAATTGCCTTGGTGATGAGCCTTGTTGCCATTGCCTCCACTGCAGCTGTGGCAGGGCTCGCGCTGCATCAAAGCATACAAAATGCTGAATTTGTGCAGCAATGGCATGAGCAATCTCATTGGTTGTGGCTTCAACAACAGAACATTGACTCTCTACTTGCTGAAAGATAGGACAACGTGGAGCAAGCCTTAACGTGGCTTGGAGATCAGCTCACTGTCCTCAGTACTCGAATAACATTGCAATGTGATTGGAACTCCACGCAATTTTGCATAACACCTGTGTCTTTTAATGGTTCTCAAAATTGGACCGAAATCCGAAGATTATTGATAGGCCATACAAATATTAGGTTGGACATCCAAGAACTCACTCAAAATATTTCTGTAGCGTTTCAACAACAATTACATGTATTGTCCGGAGCAGCTACCATGCAGGAGATGGGTCAACGCCTTGCTGCTCTTAATCCCTGGACTCAGATGAAAACATGGATTTCTACAATCTCTGGAAGTATATTGCTTTGGGCACTTGGATTGAGTCTACTTCTCCTGATACTCCGATGCTCCCTCCTTCGCACCCAAAAACAAAAGAAAAACCAGGAACAAGTATGGGCTGCCTTTCTAAGATTGAGGCAAAACAAAAAAGGGGGAAATGCAGGGGCCATTGAAAATAATATGCTGAGAATGGATAAGGCTCAAGGACAGTATCTCTAGCTAGTTGCACTTTCCATGAACTTCAGTAGTCAAGGATACTATCTCTAGTTGAACTTTTAATGAACTCTAGTAGGCGCCAAGAAGGCAGACAAAATAAGAAAGAACTTAGAAACAAAGAACTAAGCAGTAGGTTATATTTGGGTGCAGAAAGTTTGTTTTGTATTATGTCATTTTTGCTGACGTGGGATTTGTGGGGTATAAATAAAGTGAGGCAGAGGCCCTAGGGGCGGCCGCCATGTTCTCTGTTTGTCTTTGTCTTTCGTGTCTGTGTCTGTTCATTCTCCACTACCCCCGGCACGGGCCCCAAGAAGCCTCAAGTTCCAAACCCACACTATCCAATAACCAGGCTCTCAGAAGGGAAGCTTCAAAGCCTTGTGACAGCCTGGCTGAACCACTCCAGCCTGAGTGGCTCCCTTCAATTCCTGCCCCGGGCAAACAGGCATCTCCTCTGGCCTGCTCCCAAAGAAGCCTGTCAGTCACCTGCTCCTGGAAGCCTGTGCTCTGCACCTTTGCAACAAAGTGCTGGCCTCTCCACCCATTCCTGCTGGGCACAACACTGTACCCCCAGCTCTGAACTGTCCTTTGCCCAGGGTGGGATGACTTCTCACACCCTTGTGCCTACTGCAGACTTAGCTCAGCCCAAAGCACTCCATGGACCTGGGGTGTGGCTTCTGCCTCAAGGAGCATTTCTACAACTTCTTCTGCCTCTACCACAAGTGAAAAATCTACCCCTAAACACTGAGTTAGAACTGCATGATTGTAAGGAAGAAAAGGCGGCCAGGCACGGTCACTCATACCTGTCATCCAGGCACTTTGGGAGGCTGAGGTAGGCAGATCACATAAGGCCAGGAGTTCGAAGACAGCCTCGCTAACATGCTGAAACCCCATCTCTGCTAAAAATACAAAAATTAGCCAGGCACAGTGGCTCACGCCTGTAATTCCAGCACTTTGGGAGGCTGAGGCAGGCACATCACCTGAGATCAGGAGTCCAAGACCAGCCTGGCCAACATGGCAAAACACTATATCTACTAAAAAATGCAAAAGTTAGCTGGCTGTGGTGGCACGTGCCTGTAATCCCAGCTATGCAGGAAGCTGAAGCTGGTGACTCGCTTGAACCCGGGAAGCGGAGGTTGCAGTAAGCCGAAATCATGCTACTGCACTCCAGCCTGGGCAACAGAGTGAGACTCCATCTCAATAAAATAAAATAAAATAAAATAAAAGCAACAATTAGCTGGGCATCGTGGCACACATCTATAATCACAGCTCCTTGGGTGGCTGAGACAGGAGGATCAACTGCCTGGGAAATCAAGGCTGCATTGAGCCAAGATCACACCACTACACTCCAGCCCTGGCAACCAGACTGAGACCCCATTTCGGAAAAAAAAAAAAAAAGCCCAGATGCAGTGGCTCATGTGTGCCTGTAATTCCAGCTACTCAGAAGGCTGAGGCAGGAGAATCACTGGAACCCAGGAGGCAGAGGTTGTAGAGCACTGAAATCGCGCCACCACACTCCAGCCTGGGCAACACAGTGAGACTGCATCTCAAAAAAAAAAAAAAAAAAAAAGATAAAAAAAGAAAGAAAAAGAAAGGAAAAGCAAAGCACAATTTGGATGGGTAGATATTTGGTTCCCTGAACTGTCTGGGTATGGAGGGCACTCCCATTGGGCTGGGACGGGAGGCTGGTCTCAAACTACACAAGCCCCCCAGCCTGCCATCTGCCAGGGTCTCCTTCCCAATCTAGCCCAGTCAGGCAGGGGGCATTCACTTGAAGTACTAGCCAGCAGATTCCAAGTAGGATGCAGACTGAGCCACAGGGCATATCACGATGGCGGGGTGGATCTTGTCCCTGTGCACCAGTTCCTCCATCACCCGCGTGTGTTCATGTAGATACACATTGTTGAAAAGCTGCTTGCAGGCCAGGAGGGAAGGGACAGAAGGTCATGGTGCGGCCCGTGGGCTGCACAGGCAGAGCAGGTGCACAGTGGAAACTCACGGCAGCACCAGGCCCATGGTAGGACACTCATCGATGACCACAGTCCCATAACAGTCACACATCGGCAGCACTTCCTCCACGTAGGGGTAGTGACTGGTGTGGAAGGAGTTGGCACCAAGTCAGCGAAGCAGGTTGAAGTCCTTCACCAGCAGCAGCCCATCAAAGACCTTCCCTCGGATCTAGGAGACAGCAGAGCCACATGACCGTTGCCCTGTCAATGCTGCACTTTCTCCGAGAGCTAGGACCCTGGAGAGCCACCCCATGAGCCCCCTCTCCAGCCCAAGCACCAGCTCCACCACAAGGCAGTTTGGAGCCATTTGCCTCATTGCCCTAAACTGTGGGACACAGGGAAGGCGAAAGTGAAAGGTGACCAGAAGCAGACCCCATGAGGACCTAGGAGCGCCAGTGTACATCCGCATCCTCGTGCTTGTTGAAGCCGTGAAAATATGAAGGTTTACCATTGATGAGGAACTGGCTCTCAGTGACAGTCACAGTGCAGATTCCCACTAGGAATGTGTAGAAGTCAGACACAGGTCCCAGTGACGTCTGTGCACTGAGCTGTACCTACAACAGCCAAAGCACCAGGAGTGAGCACCCTGACAGCCTGAGCCCCACCTGGACTGCCCTCTGGTGTGAAGGGCCCCTGTGCACCCAGCAGATGACTCGGGCTTGCAAGCAGAGATGCAGCAGAGGCTCTGCCCTTCCCTGGCTGACCCTGGGACCTGCCCTTCAAAACCGGTCCTTCCCCTTGAACAGATGAGGTGACTCATGCCTGGAGTCCCCATGCTGCCTACCGATGGCCTCCTCAGGCCCAGCTCAACCCTCAGAATGGCCTATCCGGGCCCAGTTTTTCCTCTTTTGGTGGCCTCTCCCGGCCCAGAAGCTCCTCAAGTCGGCCTCTCCAGACTCCGCTGCAGCCTCTCGGCGTCCTCTCCAGGCCCAGCTCTTCCTCCTGGCTGCGTCTACAGGTGCAACTCCTGCCTCACAGCAACCTGTTTGGACTCAGTTCCCGCCCAGCTCCTGGCTGCTTTTGTAGGCACAAAACCTCCTCAAGCCAAACTCTCCTGGCCCAGATCAGGCCTCACAGTGGCCTCTCCATTCGGCTCAGCTCCTGCCCTCGGACGGAGTCTCCAGGCCCCCAAACTTCCTCCAGGCGGCTCCTCTAGGCCCAGCTTGTGCCTCCTGGTGGCCTCTGCAGGCCCCTACATCGTCCTGAAGTCGGCCTCTCCAGGCCCACCTCCGGGCTCCCCGCGGACGCTCCAGGTGCAACATGGGGCCTCCAGTGGGCCCCTCCAGGGCCAGCTCCTGCCTCCTGTTTGCCTGTAAAGGCCGAGCCTCTGCCTCCCTCATGGCGGCCTCTCCAGGCCCAGCCCTTCCACTTCCTCCTGGCGGTGTTGACAGGCCCAACTCCAGCCTCGCAACAAGCAACCTCTGTGGGCTCAGCTCCTGCCCAGCTCCTGGCAGTCTTTGTAGGCAAAAGCCTTTCTCCAGCCAGAGCTCTGTAGGCCCACTTTCTGCATCCCGGTGTCCTGCACAGACCCAGCTCCGGCGGGAGAACAGTCTCTGAGTGCCCCACCCTTGCCTCCCAGGGGCCTCTCCATCCCCAGCTCTCGCCTCACAGCAGTTTCCTGGGGATAGGTTCCTGCCTGCCTGCCTCTCGCCAGCCCCGACAGGCCCAGCTCCTCCCACACCATGGCCTGTTTCGGCCCAACTGATGCCTCTCGCAGCCCACCCAGAGGTGTGAGCTCCTGCCTCAAACTGACCTCTCTATGATGTCTTCCATCACGCCGGCCCATTGGGGCCCAGCTCATGCCTCTCGTGGCCTCTCCAGGCCCAGCCCCTGCCTGCAGGCGTCCTCTCCAGGCCCAGCCTCTACCTCAGAGTGGGCCCTCTCCGGGACTGCCCTTTCCTTGCCATGGCCCCCTCAGGCCAAACTTCTGCCCTTCAGTGGCCTCTGCAGGCCCAGCTCCTGCCTCCCAGTGGCCTCCGTAGGCCAAGCTCATGCCTCGACTGTGGACTTTCCAGGCATAGCGTTTGCTGATTTGCATCCTCTCCACGCCCTGCTCTTCCTCCCTGTGGCCCCTGCTGGCCCAATTTGCCCTCAAGTCGGCCTCTTCAGGGCCAGCTCCTGCCTCCTGGCGGCCTCTGTAGTGCCAAGTCTTCCTCAAGTCAGCCACCTCTGGCCCAACTCTTGCCTCCCAGCGGCCTTCCCAGGCATCGCATTTGACTTTTGGTGGCCTCTTCAACCCCGGAACTTGACCTCAAGTCTGCCTTTCCGGGCCCAGCCTCCTGCCTCCCGAAGGCCCGTATACAGGCCCTACTTCTGCCTCAAGGTGGACTCTCCCATGCCCAGGCCGCAGCCTCACTGCAGCCTCCAAAGTCCGAAGCTCCTGCCTTCTGGCAGCTTCGACTGGCACCACTCCTGCCTCCCGATGGCCTCAGACCCAGCTCACTCCTCACAACGGACTTTGCGTTCCCAGTTTGTCCCCTTTTGGTGGCCTCTCCAGGCCCAGAAGCTCCTCAAGTCAGCCTCTCCAGACCTGGCTGCAGCCTCCTGGCGTACTCTCCAGGCCCAGCTCTTCCTCCTGGCTGCATTAACAGGCCCAACTCCTGCCTCACAGCAACCTCTTTGGACTCAGATCCCGCCAAGCTCCTGGTGGCCTTTGTAGGCCCAAAACTTCCTCAAGCCAAGCTCTCCAGGCCCAGCTCAGGCATCATAGTGGCCTCTCCAGAAGGCTCAGATCCTGCCCTCCAACGAAGTCTCCAGGCCCCCAAACATCCTCCAGGCGGCTCCTCTAGGCCCAGCTTGGACGTCATGGCTGCCTCTGCAGGCCCTCTTATCATCCTGAAGTCAGCCTCTCCAGGCCCAGCTCTGGCCACAAGGCGGTCTCTCCAGGCACAACACAGGGCCTCAATTGGGCCCCTCCAGGGCCAGCTCCTGCCTCCTGTCAACCTGTCGAAGCCCAGCCTCTGCCTCCCTCATGGTGGCCTCTCCAGGTCCAGCCCTTCTCCTTAATCCTGGCTGCGTCAACAGGCCCGACTTCTGCCTCGCAACAAGCAACCTCTATGGGCTCACCTCCTGCCCAGCTCCCGCCAGTCTTTGTAGGCCCAAACTTTTCTCCAGCCAGAGCACTGTAGGCCCACCTTTTGCCTCCCAGTGGCCTGCACAGACCCAGCTCCACCTGGAGAACAGCCTCTGCGGGCCCCGCGCTTGCCTCCCAGGGGCGTTCCAGGCCTGACTCATGCCTCACAGTGGCTTCCCAGGGCCAGGTTCCTGCCTGACTGCCCCTCGGCAGCCTTGACAGGCCCAGCTACTCCAGCACCGTGGCCTGTTTCGGCCCAACTCATGCCTCTCATGGCCCGCCCAGAGGTGTGAGCTCCTGCCTCACACTGGCCTCTCTTGGCCGAGGTCCTCCCTCACGCCGGTGCATTTTGGCACAGCTCATGCCTCTCATGGCTTCTCCAGGCCCAGCTCCTGCCTGTGGGTTGCCTCTCCAGACCCAGCCTCTACCTTGCAGTGGGCTCTCTCCGGGCCCGACACTTGCCTCGCTGTGGCCCCCTTGGGCCAAACTTCTGCCCTTCTGTGGTCTCTGCAGGCCCAGCTCCTGCCTCCCAGTGGCCTCTGTAGGCCGAGCTCATGCCTCAACAACAGCCTTTCCAGGCCTAGCAGTTTGCTGCTTTGCATCCTCTCCAGGCCCTGCATTTCCTCCAGGCGGCCTCTCTGGGCCCGGCTCTTCCTCCCAGCATCCTCTGCAGGCCCAAGTTGCCCTCAAGTTGGCCTCTCCGGGGCCAGCTCCTGCCTCCCCGCTGCCTCTGCAGGCACAAGTCGTCCTCAAATCAGCTTCCCCAGGCCCAGCTCTTGCCTTTTGGCAGCCTGTATGGGTGCACAACTTCCTCCTATCAGCCTCTCCAGGCCCAGCTCCTCCTGCCTCCCGATGACCTCTTTAGGCCCAGCCCAGCTCGTGCCTCTCGGCGGCCTTCCCAAGCCCTGCTTTTGACTTTTGTGGCCTCTTTGGTGCCAGAACTTGACCTCCAGTCGGCCTCTCTGGGCCCAGCCTCCTGCCTCCCAAAGGCCTGTGTACAGGTCCAGCTTCTACTTCACAGTGGGCTCTCCCACGCCCAGGCCGCAGCCTCACTGCGGCCTCCCCAGTCCAAAGTCCTGCCTTCCGGCAGCTTCGACAGGCCCCACTCCTCCCTCCCGATGGCCTCCTCAGGCCCAGCTCACCCCTCACAACTACCTTTCCAGGCCAAGTTTGTCCCCTTTTGGCGGACACTGCAGTCCCAAAAGCTCCTCAAGTCGGCCTCTCCAGCACCAGCTGCAGCCTCCCGGTGTCCTCTCCAGGCCCAGCTCTTCCTCCCGGCTGCGTCTACAGGCCCAATTCCTGCCTCATAGCAATTAGACTCAGCACACACACAGCTCCTGGCACCCAGGCCAGCTCTTGCCCTCAGCGGCCTCTCCAGGTGCACAACTTCCTTCCGTCAGCCTCTTCAGGCCCAGCTCCTGATGCCTCCCAATGGCCTCCTTAGGCCCAGCCCAGCTCGTGCCTCTCGGCAGCCTTCCCAGGCCCCGCTTTTGACTTTTGGCGGCCTCTTCAGGCCCAGAACTTGACCTCCAGGCGGCCTCTCTGGTCCCAGACTCCTGCCTACTGAGGGCCTGTATACAGGCCCAGTGCCTGTCTCACAGTGAACTCTCCCATGCCCAGGCTGCAGCCTCACTGCAGCCTCCACAGTCTGAAGCTCCTGCCTTCCGGCAGCTTCAACAGGCCCCCCTCCTCCCTCCTGATGGCCTCCTCATGCCCAGCTCACCCCTCACAACGGCCTTTCCGGGCCCAGTTTGTCCCATTTTGGCGGCCTCTCTAGGCCCAAAAGCACCTCAAGTCGGCCTCTCCAGACCTGGCTGCAGCCTCCTGGCATCCTCTCTAGGCCCAGCTCTTACTCCCGGCTGCTTCTAGAGGCCCAACTCCTGCCTCACAGCAACCTTTTGGGACTCAGCACCCGGCCAGCTCCCAGCAGCCTTTGGAGGCCCAAAACTTCCTCAAGTCAAGCTCTCCAGGCCCAGCTCAGGCCTCACGGTGGTCTCTCCAGAAGGCTCAGCTCCTGCCCTAAGACAGAGTCTCCAGGCCCCCAACTTCATCCAGGTGGCTCCTCTAGGCCCAACTTGGGCCTCCCGGTGACCTCTGCAGGCCGCCACATCATCCTGATGTCAGCCTCTGCCAGACCAACTCCGGCCTCCCGGCGGCCTCTCCATGTGCAACACGGGGCCTCAAGTGAGTCCCTCCAGGGCCAGCCCCTGCCTCCCATCGGCCTGTAGGGGCCCATTCTCGGCCTCCCTTGTGGCGTCCTCTCCAGGACCAGCCCTTCCCCTTCCTCTTGGCTATGTCAACAAGCCTGACTCCCATCTCACAACAAGCAACCTCTGTGGGCTCAGCTCCTGCCCAGGTCCAGCCAGTCTTTGTAGGCCCAAACATTTCTCCAGTCAAAACTCTGTAGGCTCACTTTCTGCCTCCCGGTGGCCTGCACAGACCCAGCTCTGGCTGGAGAACAGCCTCAACAGGCCCCGCACTTGCATCACAGGGACCTCTCCAGGCCTGACTCTCGCCTCACGGCAGCTTCCCGGGGCCAGGTTCCTGTTTGCCTGCCTCCTGGCAGCCTCAACAGGCCCAGCCCCTCCCACACCATGGCCTGTTTCGGCCCAGCTGATGCCTCTCGTGGCCCGCCCAGAGGTGAGAGCTCCTGCCTCACACTGGCCTCTCTGAGCCGAGGTCCTCCCTCACGCTGGCCCACTGGGGCCCAGCGCATGTCTCTCATGGCCTCTCCAGGCCCAGCCCCTGCCTGTGGGCGGCCTCTCCAGGCTTAGCCTCTATCTCGCAGTGAGCCCTCTCTGGGCCCGCCTCTTGCCTCACTGTGGACCCCTCGGGCCAAGCTCCTGCCCTTCGGCAGCCTCTGCAGGCCCAGCTCCTGCCTCCCAGTGGCCTCTATAGGCCAAGCTCATGCCTCAACAGTGGCCTTTACAGGCCTAGCATTTGCTGCATTGCATCATCTCCAGGCCCTGCACTTCCTCCAGTCGGCATCGCCAGTCCTGGCTTTTCCTCCCAGTGGCCTCTGCAAGCTCAAGTTGCCCTCAAGTCAGCCTCTCTGGGGCCAGCTCCTGCCTCCTTGCAGCCTCTGTAGGGCCAAGTCTTCCTCAAGAGAGCCGCCTCCCACCTCGTTCTTGCCTCTCGACGCCCTCTCCGTGGGCACAACTTTCCCCCATCAGCCTCTCCAGGTCCAGCTCCTCCTGCCTCCCAATGGCCCAGCCTAGCTCGTGCCTCTTGGTGGCCTTCCCAGGCACAGCTTTGACTTTTGGTGGCCTCTTCAGGGTCAGAACTTGACCTCTAGTTGGCATCTCCGGACCCAGCCTCCTGCCTCCCGAAGGCACATATACAGGCCCAGCATCTGCCTTACAGCGGACTCTCCCATGCCCAGGCCACAGCCTAACTGCGGTCTCACCAGTCTGAAGCTCCTGGCTTCTGGCAGCTTCGACAGGCACTGCTCCTGCCTCCCGATGGCATCCTCAGGCCCAGCTCACCCCTCACAATGGCCTTTCTGGGCCCAGTTTGTCCCTTTTTGGTGGCTTCTTCAGGCCCAGAAGCTCCTCAAGTTGGCCTCTCCACATCCGGCTGCAGCCTCCCGGCATCCTCTCCAGGCACAGCTCTTCCTGCTGGGTGCATCTACAGGCCCAACTCCTGCCTCACAGCAACCTCTTTGGATTCAGCTTATGCCCAGCTCCTGGTGGCCTTTGTAGGCAAAAAACTTCCTCAAGCCAACTTCTTCAGGCCCATCTCAGGCCTCCCGGTGGCCACTCCAGGAGACTCAGCTCCCACCCTCTGAGGGAGTCTCCAGGCCCCCAAACTTCCTCGAGGTGGCTACTCTAGGCCCACCTTGGGCCTCCTGGTGACCTCTGCTGGCCCCCACATCGTCCTGAATTCGGCCTCTCCAGGCCCAGCTCTGGCCTCCTGGCGGCCTCTCCAGGTGCAACATGGGGCCTCAAGTGGGCCACTCCAGGGCCAGCTTCTGCCTCCCGTCACCCTGTAGATGCCCATTCTCAGCCTCCCTTGTGGCAGCGTCTATAGGCTCAGCCCTTTCCCCTTCCTCCTGGCTGGGTCAACAGAATCGACTCCTGCCTCGCAACAAGCAACCTCTGTGGGCTCAGCTTCTGCCCTGCTCCCAACAGCCTTTGTAGGTCCAAACCTTTCTCAAGCCAGAGGTCTGTAGTCTCTTCTTCTGCCTTCCGGTCACCTGCACAGACCCAGTTCCGGCTGAAGAACAGCCTCTGTGGGCCCCGTGCTTGCCTCCCAGGGGCCTCTCCGGCCCCAGCTGTCGCCTCATGGCGGCTTCCTGGGACCAGGTTCCTGCCTGCCTGCCTCCCGGCAGCTTTGACAAGCCTAGCTCCTCCCGCACCATATCTTGTTTCAGCTCAACTCATGCCTCTTGCAGCCCACCAAGACGTGTGAGATCCTGCCTCACAGTGGCCTCTCTGGGCCGAGGTCCCCCCTCACGCCAGCCTGTTGGGGCCCAGCTTGTGTCTCTCGTGGCCTCTCCAGGCCCAGCCCCTGTCTGTGGGTGGCCTCTCCAGGCCCAGACTCTACCTCACAGTGGGACCACTCCGGGCCTGCCTCTTTCCTTGCCGTGTGCCCCTCGAGCCAAGCTTCTGCCCTTCAGGGCCTCTGCAGGACCAGCTCCTGCCTCCCAGTGGCCCAGTCCAGTTTTTGACTTTTTGTGGACTCCTCAGGCCCAGAACTTGATCTCCAGTTGGCCTCTCCGGTCCCAGCCTCCTGCCTCCCAAAGGCCTGTACGCAGGCCCAGCCTCTGCCTCACAGCGGGCCCTCCCATGTCCAGGCCACAGCCTCACTGCGGCCTTCCCAGTCTGACACTCCTGCCTTCTGGCAGCTACAACAGTCCCGGTTTGTGCCTCCCGATGGCCTCCTCAAGCCCAGCTCACCACTCACAATGGCCTTTCCGGGCCCAGTTTGTGCCCTTTTGGTGACCTCTCCAGGCCCAGAAGCTCCTCAAGACAGCCTCTGCCGACCCAACTGCAGCCTCCTGGGTTCTTCCCCAGGCCCAGCTCTTCTTCCCGGCTATGTCTACAGGCTCAACTCCTGCCTTACAGGAACATCTTTGGACTCAGCTCCCGCCCAGCTCCTGGCAGCCTTTGTAGGCCCACAACTTCCTCAAGCCAAGCTCTCCAGGCCCAGCTCAGGCCTCATGGTGGCCTCTCCAGGAGGCTTAGCTCCTGCCCTCCAATAGAGTCTCCAGGCCCGTAAACTGTCTCCAGGGGGCTCCTCTGGCCCAGCTTGGGCGTCCCAGCTGCCTCTGCAGGCCCCCATATCATCCTGAAGTCAGCCTCTCCAGGCCGAGTTCCAGGCTCCCGGCGGCCTCTCCAGGCACAACACGGCACCTCAAGTGGGCCCCTCTGGGGCCAGGCCTACCTCCTGTTCACCTGTAAAAGCCAAGCCTCTACCTCCCTTGTGGCAGCCTCTCCAGACCCAGCCCTTCCCCTTTCTCCTGGCTGCGTCGACAGGCCCACCCCCAGCTTCGCAACAAGCAACCTCTTTGGGCTCAGCTTCTGCCCAGCTACCGGCAGTCTTTGTAGGCCCAAAGCTTACTCCACCCTGAGATTTGTAGGCCCACCTTCTGCCTCCCGGTGGCCTGCACAGACCCAGCTCCGGCTGAAGAGCAGCCTTTGTGGGACCCGTGCTAGCCTCCCAGGGGCCTCTCCAGACCTGGCTCTTAGATCACAGCAGTTTCCTGGGGCCAGGTTCCTGACTGCCTGCCTCCCAGCCGCCCCGACAGGCCTAGCTCCTCCCACACCATGGCCAGTTTCAGCCCAACTCATGCCTCTCGTGGCCTGCCCAGAGCTGTGGGCTACTGCCTCACACTGGCCATTCTAGGCCGAGGTCCTCCCTCACCCTGGTCTGTTCAGGCCCAGCTAATGCCTCTCATGGCATCTCCAAGCCCAGTCCCTTCCTGTGAGCGACCTCTCCAGGCCCAGCCTCTACCTTGCAGTTTGCCCTCTTCGGACCCACCACTTGCCTCATCATGGCTCCCTTGGTCCAAGCTCTGGCCCTTCAGTGGCCTCTGCGGGTGCAGCTCCTGCCTCCCAGTAGCCTCTGTAGGCCAAGCTCATTCCTCAACGGTGGCCTTTCCAGGCCTAGTGTTTCCTGCTTTGTATCCTCTCCAGGCCCTGCACTTCCTCCAGTCAGCCGCTCCAGGCCCAGATCTTCCTCCCAGCGGACTCTGCAGGCCCAAGTTTCCCTCAAGTAGGCCTCCCCTGGCCTAGCTCTCACCTCTCGGCGGCTTCTCCAGGTGCCCAACTTCCCCCCGTCAGCCTCCCCAGGCCCAGCTCCTCCTACCTCTCGGTGGTCTCTTTAGGCCCAGTCCAGCTCATGCTTCTTGGTGCCCATCCCAGGCCTCGCTTTTGACTTTTGAGGGCTGCTTCAGGCCCAGAACTTGACCTCCAGTCGGCCTCTCCGGGGCCGAGCCTCCTGCCTCCCGAAGGCCCGTATACAGGCCCAGACTCTGCCTCACAGCGGACTCTCCCACACCCAGGTCGCAGCCTCACTGCGGCCTCCCCAGTCCGAAGCTCCTTCCTTCCGGCACCATCGACAGGCTCTGCTCCTGGCTCCCGATGGCCTCCTCAGGCCCAACTCAACCCTCACAATGGCCTTTCCGGGTCCAGTTTGTCCACTTTTGGCGGCCTCTCCAGGCCCAAAAGCTCCTCGAGTTGGCCTCTCCAGACCTGGCTGCAGCATCCTGGCGACCTCTCCAGGCCCAGCTCTTCATCCCGGCTGCATCTACAGGCCCAACTCCTGCCTCACAGCAACCTCTTTGGACTCAGCTCCTGCCCAGCTCCTGGCAACATTTGTAGGCCGAAAACTTCCTCAACCCAAGTTCTCCTGGCACAGCTCAGGTCTCACGGTGGCCTCTCCAGCAGGCTCAGCTCCTGCCCTCTGATGGAGTCTCCAGGCCCCCAAACTTCCTCCAGGAGGCTCCTCCAGGCTGAGCTTGGGCCTCTTGGTGACCTCTGCAGGCCATCACATCGTCCTGAAGTCAGTGGCTCCAGGCCCAGCTCCAGCTCCCTGGCGGCCTCTGTGGGCACAACACAGGGCCTCAAGTGGGCCTTTTGATAGCCTCACCAGGCCCAGAACTTGACCCTCTAGTCAGCCTCTCTGGGCCCAGCGTCTTGCCTCCCGAAGGCCCGTATACAGTCCCAGCCTTTGCCTCACAGCGGACTCTCCCACGCCCAGGCCGCCATCTCACTGCAGCCTCCCCTGTCCGAAGCTCCTGCCTTCTGCCAGCTTCGACTGGCCATGCTTCTTCTGCCTCCCAGTGACCTGCACTGACCCAGGTCCAAACCTTTCTCCAGTCAAAGCTCTGTAGGCCCAACTTCTGCCTCCTGGGGGCCTGCACAGATACAGCTCGGCTGGAGAACAGCCTCTGCCAGCCCTGCACTTGCCTCCCAGGGGCCTCTCCAGGCCTGGCTCTCGGCTCACAGCGGTTTCCCAGGGCCATGTTCCTGCCTGCCTGTCTCCTGGCAGCCCCTACAAGCCCAGCTCTGTGGGTCCCACGCTTGCCTCCCAAGGGCCTCTCCAGGCCCAGCTCTCGCCTCATGGCAGCTTCCCAGGGCCAGGTTCCTTCCTGCCTGCTTCAAGTGGGCCCCTCCAGGGCCCACTCCTGCCTCCCATTGGCCTGTAGAGGCCCATTCTCTGCCTCCCATTTGGCGGCATCTCCTGCCTTTAGGTCCAGCTTCTGCCTCCCAGTGGCCTCCGTAGGCCAAACTCATGCCTCGACGATGGCCTTTCCAGGCCTTGCCACATTTAACACATTTCTAGAGTTTCTCACCAGTATGGTTTGTTTCTTAGAAAAGATTGAGGTGTGGTTAAATGCTCCATCACATGTTTTATGTTTGTGGAGTTTCTCTCCAGTATAAAATTGCTTAGTTAATAATTAATAAGGATGAAAAACCAGTTAAAGGCTTTGCCACATGTTTCTTCTATAATTGCTGGGTTCTCTCTAATATCAATTATCTTACATTTATTCAGATTTAAGGACTTTTTAAAGACTTTTAAAATTGTCATATTCCTTATTGTAGGGTTTCTCTTTGCATTAATTGTCTTATGTATAACAAGGGTTCAAGTCTAGTTAAAAGTTTTACCACATTCTTTGTTGTTGTAGGGTTTCTCTCTAGAAAGTGATCAGATATTGTGTAAGTCCTGAGATGTGCTTAAAGGTTCTGTCACATTTTTAACCCTTGTAGGGTCTAATACAAATTCTCTTAGGCTTTGGGAGGCTGAGGCAGGTGGATCACCTGAAGTCAGGAGTTCGAGACCAGCCTGGCCAACATGTTGAAACCCCATCTCTACTAAAAATACAAAAATCAGACAGTGTGGTGGCATGCACCTGTAATCCCAGATACTCAGGAGACTGAAGCAGAAGAATCAATTGAACTGGGAAGGCAGATGTTGCAGTCAGCCGAGATAGTGCCACTGCACTCTTGCCTGGGAGAAAAAGTGAGATTCCATCTTTTAAAAAAATTGATTTTAAAAATAAAGTCTCTTAGGTTCATTAAGGTTTGAGGGCTGGTTAAAGGATTTGTTACATTTTTTTACATTCATAAGATTTTTGTTCAAGATGAATTCCCTTATGTACAATAAAGGTTTGTAACTGGTTAAAGGCCCAGCCACATCCTCCACACTTGTAGTGATTTTTTCCAGTACAAATAGTTTTGTGTATTATAAGGCCTGAGGGCTGGACTTTGCCACATCTTCACATGTTTAGGGTTTCTCTCCAGAATGAATTTACTTATAGTAAAACAAGCACAAATTAAAACCTTTGATACATTCCTTACAATTGTAGGGGTTCTCTATCATATGAATTATATTCAGTAAGGATTGAGCACTGACCAAAGACTTACCACATTCTTCACATTTCTAGGATTTCTCTCCAGTATGAATTCTCTTATGTTTAGTAAGGGTTGAGAACCAGATAAAGGCTTTGCCACATTTTTCACACTTGCAGGGTTGCTCTCCAGTGTGAATTCTCTTGTGTCCAATAAGATGTGGGCTCTGGTTAAAGGTTTTGCCACATTCTTCACATTTGTAGCATATCTCTCCAGTATGAATTCTCTTATTTTTAGTAAGGATTCAGCCATGCACAAAAGCTTTTTCACATTCTTCACGGTTGTACAGTTTCTCTCCAGTATGAATTCTCTTATGTTGAGAAAAGTATGAGAAGCAGTTAAAAGGTTTGCCATATTCTTCACATGTGCAGGGTTTCCTTTCTGTATGAGCTCTCTTGTGTCCAGTGAGAGGTGAGCCCCGGTTGAAGCCTTTGGCATATTCTTCACATGTGTAAGGTTGCTCTCCAGCATGAATTCTCTTATGTCCATAAGGTGTGAGCTCTAGTTAAAGGCTTTGCCACATTCTGCACGTTTGTAGGGTTTCTCTACAGTACAAATTCTCTTATTTTGAGTAAGGTTTGAGAACCAGTTAAAGGCTTTGCCACATTCCTTACATTTGTATGGTTTCTCTCCTGTATGAATTCTCTTATGTTGAGTAAAGATTGGGCACCAGTTAAAAGCTTTGCCACATTCATCACATTGCAAGATTAACGTTTGTTAAGTCCATTATAACATTTTTTTCTGTCCCTTACACTAACCTACACTTTTCAGGTCTTTTAAGTTTAAATCTTCAATGCCATAGCTTTCATATCTTCTCAGTATCACTTTGGGAATAAATGTTTTATGCTCTGCCCAGGCAAAAGGTCTGGAGTAAAATGAGAGGATACAGCTAAAAGAAATAAAAATTAACTATACCACTTATTAGACTCAGGTGAATATACTTTACAAATACAAAAGATAAAATTATGCCAAGCACAGTAAAATGGCATAATACCACAAGCCCAAATTCCTTAATAGACATGTAAACTTAACAAAAATATATTGACCAAAATGCCTTTGTAAGAGCTCTAAGACCCAGTTAAAAGATTGCAGTGTCACAGATAAGAATGATGCCAAAATCCACATAGAAGACAAAAGAACATTTGTTACATTTACCCACCAGAGCCATACCTCCTCCCCAATATAAAATAATGCCTTTAAGTGTAAACTCTCAATTCCTGGCTTCTCTCTCAAAAGTGAAAAAAAAAAAATAGTGGCACATGTGTCCACACTTCTGGCTTTGAGGGGTCTTTTCAAAGACTGGCTTCTGTCTACCGTGACCCAGAGTGCTGAAGGAAATGGTGCTATACTTTGAATGACAGGTTAGTGTCTGTGAGACAAAAGGTAAATGATTGTTACAGCAGCAGAGAGACTGTAGGACCACACAGAAAAAGCAGGTGTATCAACTAAATACAAGCTCTTCAACAGAAACATGGGCAAACCCACATAACTCAATAAAGGGAACACAAATCTAGGGAAGAGACATCTTAAGAAGAGGTTTGAGATATTTTCAATATCTAGTCTGGTAAACTGGTGTAAGACCCTTCAGGGTTGAAAGCCTCTTTACACACACTGTGACAGATGGCTTTTTATTTAATGTACATATCTCAACCAACCGTTACAATATATGTAAAGCATCAGACTAACATGGCCCAAAGAAACAAATATGCAGAAATCAACCCTAAAGAAATGAACTTGTATAAATTATCTTTAAAAATCAAGATAACCATCTCAATTATGCTCAATGTCTAACATGGGAACACAGAAAACTAAGTGTAATCAGGAAAATAAGAATATCAACAAAATGAGCAAAAGAAACAAATTGTAGAGTAGAAGTACATAAAAAAGACTGAGAAATTATCCAACGTATGAAAAAATATTAAAAACTGAAGCTCAGAAAACTTCAACTTGGATAAAGAGACCCATAACAAGACACAATGTAACCAAAGTTTTGAAAGTCACAGAAAAGAAGAGAACCTTGAATGCAGAAAGTCAAGGGATGTATCATTTGTACGCTGCTCCTGCAAGATTACCAGTGAATTTTTGAACAAAAACTCTACAGACAGGTGGGGAGTTGGGTTATATAGTCCAAGTCCTGAAGGAACAAAAACTTTCAGCAAAACTGTCCTACAAAATTTTAAAAATAAAGATGTTCCAAGATAACTAAATGCTGAGAAAGTACATCAGCAGTACATCACCTGCAAGAAATGAAAAAAGAAGTCTTTCCCATTGAAAATTTTAAATGATAGATACAAAAACACGTCATATAAAAATACACAACTCTCTGGGAAAGGTATGCACACACACACAAAAAATAAAACCTTGTAGTATTACAATAATTAACCAGAAAACAATTGTGCTTTGAAATTGGAAAGACATCATGAAAATTAAAATAACCATTAGTATATGATATATTTAGTGACGTCATAAGTTGAGGGCAGATGTAATGAGCAAGAATTTTTGTAGGCAACTGAGTGCAAGTTGTTACCAGTTTAACATATACAGTTGTAACTTATTTAAGAGATTTTATGTAGTTGGTAACCATAAAGAAAATGCAGATATGCAGCAGAAAATTTAAAAAGCAAAGCATGTCACTGCAAATATCAACAAGACATAAATAAATACTAAGTAAATACGGACAAAATAGCGACAAGAGTCAAATAAAACAACAAAATGGTCATTGTAAGTCATTTCCTTTCAGAAAAGTATTAAAATATTCATGGACTAAACTTGCCAATCAAAAGGAAAATGTTAAATAAAGGGGATTCTTTTTAACTTAGAAAACAAAATCCACCTATGTAATTTCTCCCAGAGACTCACCTCAGATCTAATGATGAAAATAGACTGAAAGATGGAAAAAGACATTCCATGCAAATGTTAACCAAATGAGAGGCAGAGAACAAATTATATTAAGTCAAAAGCTGCCATATTTTATAAAATATAGTTTAAGTCAAAACTCACAAGAGACAAGCAAGGACATTAAATTATAATAAAATGGCTCATTCACTGGGAGCCTATTTATATCTCCTATCATGGTTGCTAAATATATTAAGCAAGCATTGACACAAATGAAGTGAGGTAACAGTGGGAGAGTACCTCAGTACTTTCAGTAATGAATAATAAAGCATGATAGAACATTAATAGGGGAAGAAAGGACTTGAAAGCAATGTAAAGCAATTATACCTAAAAGACTTATGGAACACACCACACAACAGCAGAATCCACAATATTTTCAATAGCTCACGAGAAAATTCTGCTGGATACAACATCTGTTATTTCACAAAACAAGTCTTAATCCATTTTTTAAACTTGAATATTACACACTATTATTTTTGGCCAGAATTCAATGAAACTAAAAATCACTAACAGAAGGAAAACCAAAAAAATTCACAAAATACAAAAATTAAACAATACACTCTTAAGCATGCTCTTGTCCAAAGGTTGGAAGACTTAATCCTGTGAAGATGGCCATACTAACCAAAGTGATCTGTCTACACATTCAATGCAATCCCTTTCAAATTCCAAATTTCACTTTTCAAAATACAAGAAAACAACCCCCAAATCATATGGAATATCAAGAAACCACAAAGTTCCTGACTACTTAAAAAAGAAAAACAATATTGGAGGTATCATGCTTTATGGTTTCAAAATATAAAACAAAGGTAGGGTAATCAAGGCACTTTGGTACTGGCATAAAAGTAAAACTCTACACCAACAAAACAGAATGCAGCACAGATAAAAACTCTCACATGTATGGACAAATGAGTTATTAACACCATTTATTATGGCATTATTCACAAAAGTCAATAGGTAAAAGCAACCCAAACTTTCCTGACCAAATAAATGGATAAATATAATTTGGAATATAAAAATAATGGAATATTACTCAGCTTAAAAAAAAAACAAAAAAAAAAGAAATCTTCCAACATCTACCATAAACATAAATCTTGATGACATTATGTTAAATTTAATGAACCAGCCAAAAATAAGACAAATACTGTATGAATCTACTTATATGGGATATCTAAAGTAGTTACACTATTAAAAAGAGAAAACAGAATAATGTTTGGAAAGGGCCAGGTAATGGGAAATAGGATTCACATGGATTGTGTATTAGTTTAACAAGATAAAAACATTCTAGGCTGGGCAGGTGGCTCATGCCTGTTATCCCAGCACTTTGGGAGGCCAAGGCAGGCAGATTACATGAGGTTGGGAGTTCAATACCAGCCTAACCAACATAGTAAAATCCCATCTCTACTAAAAATACAAAATTTAGCCAGGCACGGTGGCACACACCTGTGCTCCCAGCTACTCAGGAAGCTGAGCCAGGAGAATTTTCTGAAACAAAAATCAAAATAACCATCTCAATTATGCTCCATATGTAACATGGGAACACAGACAACTAAGCGTAATCAGGAAAAATAGGAAACCAGGAGATTGCAGAGAGCTGAGATTGAGCCACTGAACTCCAGCCTGGGCGACAGAGTGAGACTCTGTCTCAATGAAATAACATAAAAAAAGAAAACTTTCTACAGATATATTGCTAACAGTGTCAATATATGTAACATAAACTAAATTACATAATTTGAAGTATTTAAGATTGTACATTCCAAGTCTTTGCTATTGTGAATAGTGCCACAATAAACATACGTGTGCATGTAACTTTATAGCAGCATGAT
>NC_044554.1:103089823-103110345 GCF_007565055.1 Rhinopithecus roxellana | reverse complement strand
GGGTGGAACTCTGTGTATTGAAGTCACACATCAGAAAGGAAATCTCTCAGAAAGCTTCTCCTCTAGTTATTATCCGAAGTACATTTCCTTTCACCATGGGCCTCTATTGGGCATCCCAAATATCACTTTGCCGATTCCACGAAAAAGAGGAGTTAGCAAACTGGTTCTGAGCAATAAGTTTTAAACTCCGTTAGACGAATTCACAGATCACAAAGAAGTTTCTCAGAAAGCTTTCTTCTCGTTTTTAACTGATGATATTTCCTTTATCAGCTGTAGGCCTCAATGCGATCGAAAGTAGCCCTTCTCAGATTTCCTGAAAAGACAGTGTTAATGGCCTGCTCCATTGAAACTTAAAGTGTAACTCGGTGAGATGAATTCACACATCACCAAGAAGTTTCTAAGAAAGCTTCTTTCTAGTTTTCTTCTGAGATATTTACTTTGTCACCGTGAGCTTCACTGTCCTAAGGAAGTATTCCCATTGTAGATTTCAAGGAAACTGTGATAGCAAACTCATCACTGAAGAGCAAACTTGTAACTCTGTGAGTTACATCACACATCACAATGCAGTTTCCTCAGAAGGGTTCTTTCCAGTTTCTGTCTGAGGATATTTCCTTTTTCACCATAGCCCTCAATGAGCTCCCAATATACTTTGCTGAATCCACGAGAACAGTGTTAGCAAACTGTTCCAAGAAGGGAAGGGGTGGAACTCTGTGTGATGAAGTCACACATCAGAAAGCAATCTCTCAGAAAGCTTCTCTCTAGTTATTATCTGAGGATATTTCCTTTTTCACCATGTGCCTCTTTGGCTCCCAAATTATCACTTTGCAGATTCACGAAAGAGGTGTTTAGCACACTTGTTCGAGCAATAAGTGTAACTCTGTGAGATGAATTCACAGATACAAGGAAGTTTCTCAGAAGGCTTCTTTCTCCTTTTTTAACTGATGATATTTCCTTTATCAGCGTAGGCCTCAATGCGATCAAAAGTAGCCATTCTCAGATTCCTGACAGACAGTGTTAATGGCCTGCTCAATGAAACATAGTGTAACTCTGTGAGATGAATTCACACAACACCATAGAAGTTCTAAGAAATCTTCTTCTATTTTTATTCGAGGGTATTTCCTTAGTCACCCGTGACTTCACTGCGCTAACAATTATCCCATTGCAGATTCAAGGAAACTGTGATAGGAAAACTCGTCGCTGAAGAGAAAACTTGTAACTCTGTGAGTTACATTCACACATCACAATAGCAGTTTCTCAGAAGGGTTCTTTCCAGTTTCTGTCTGAGGATATTTCCTTTTTCACCATAGCACTCAATGAGCTCCCAAATATTACTTTGCTGAATCCACGAGAACAGTGTTAGCAAACTGTTCCATGAAGGGAGGGGTGGAACTCTGTGTGATGAAGTCACACATCAGAAAGCAATCTCTCAGAAAGCTTCTCTGTAGTTATTATCTGAGGATATTTCCTTTTTCACCATGTGCCTCTATTGGCTCCCAAATATCACTTTGCAGATTCCACGAAAAGAGTGTTAGCACACTTGTTCTGAGCAATAAGTTGTAACTCTGTGAGATGAATTCACAGATTACAAGGAAGTTTCTCAGAAAGCTTCTTTCTCCTTTTTAACTGATGATATTTCCTTTATAAGCGTAGGCCTCAATGCGATCAAAAGTAGCCATTCTCAGATTCCTGAAAGACAGTGTTAATGGCCTGCTCAATGAAACATAAGTGTAACTCTGTGAGATGAATTCACACAACACCAATAAATTTCTAAGAAATCTTCTTTCTAGTTTTATTCTGAGGGTATTTCCTTAGTCACCGTGAACTTCACTGCGCTAACAAGTATCCCATTGCAGATATCAAGGAAACTGTGATAGGAAACTCGTCTCTGAAGAGAAACTTGTAACTCTGTGAGTTACATTCACACATCACAATGCAGTTTCTCAGAAGGGTTCTTTCCAGTTTCTGTCTGAGGATATTTCCTTTTTCACCATACCCCTCAATGATCTCCCAAATATCACTTTGCTGAATCCACGATAACAGTGTTAGCAAACTCTTCCAAAAAGGGAAGTGTGCAACTCTGTGTGTTTAAGTCACATATCAGAAAACAATCTCTCAGAAGGCTTCTCTGTATTTATTGTCTGAGGTTATTTCCTTTTCACCATGTGCCTCTATTGGCTCCCAAATATCACTTTGCGGATTCCACGAAAAGAATGTTAGCTAACTTGTTCTGAGTGATAACCTGTAACTCTGTGAGACGAATTCTCAAATCACAAAGAAGTTTCTCAGAACGCTTCTTTCTCGTTTTTAACTGATGACATTTCCTTTATCAGCCTAGGCCTCAATGTGATCCAAAGTAGCCCTTCTCAGATTCCTGAAAGACAGTGTTAATGGCCTGCTCCATGAAACATAAGTGTAACTCTGTGAGATGAATTCAAAAAACACCACGAAGTTTTCTAGGAAAGCTTCTTTCTAGTTTTCTTCTGAGGATATTCCTTAGTCACCGTGAGCTTTACTGCGCTAAGAAGTATCCCATTGCAGATTTCAAGGAAACTGTGATAGGAAACTCGTCCATGAAGAGACACTTGTAACTCTGTGAGTTACATTCACACATCACAATGCAGTTTCTCAGAAGGGTTCTTTTCCACTTCTGTCTGAGGATATTTCCTTTTTCACCATAGCCCTCAATGAGCTCCCAAATATCACTTTGCTGAATCCAAGAGAACAGTGTTAGCAAACTGTTCCAAGAAGGGAAGGGTGGAACTCTGTGTGATGAAGTCGCACATCAGAAAGCAATCTCTCAGAAAGCTCCTCTGCAGTTATTTATCTGAATATATATCCTTTCTCCATGGAGGCCACAATGGTCTCCCAAATATCATTTTGCAGATTCCACGAAAAGAGTGTTAGCACACTTGTTCCTGAGGAATACATTGTAACTCTGTGAGACGAATTCATGGATCACAAAGAAGTTTCTCAGAAAGCTTCTATCTCGTTTTTAACTGATGATATTTCCTTTATCCACATAGGCCTCAGTGCGATCCAAACTAGCCCTTCTCAGATTCCTGAAAGACAGTGTTAATGGCCTGTTCCATGAATCATGAGTGTAACTCTGTGAGATGAATTCACACATCACCAAGAATTTTTTAAGAAACATTCTTTTTCGTTCTCCTCTGAGGATATTACCTTTGTCACCGTGAGCTTCAATGTGCTAAGAAGTATTCCATTGCAGATTTCAAGGAAACTGTGATAGCAAACTCATCACTGAAGAGAAACTTGTAACTCTGTGAGTTACATTCAGACATCACAGCGCAGTTTCTCAGAAGGGTTCTTTCCAGTTTCTGTGTGATGATATTTCCTTTTTCACCTTAGTCCTCAATGAGCTCCCAAATATCAATTTGCTGAATCCACGAGAATAGTGTTAGCAAACTGTTCCAAGACGGGAAGGGTGGAACTCTGTGTGATGAAGTCACACATCAGAAAGCAATAGCTCAGAAAGCTTCTCTCTACTTATTATAGCAGGATATTTAATTTTTCACCATGGGCCTCTATTGGCTCCCAAATATCACTTTGCAGATTCCACGAAAATAGTGTTAGCAAACTTGTTCTGTACAATAAGTTGTACCTGTGTGAGACAAATTCACAGATTACAAAGAAGTTTCTCAGAAAGTTTCTTTCTCTTTTTTAACTGATGATATTTCCTTTATGAGCATAGGCGTCAGTGCGATCCAAAGTAGCCCTTCTCAGATTCCTGAAAGACAGTGTTAATGACCTGCTCCATGAAACATCAGTGTAACTCTGCGAGATGAATTCACACATCACCAGGAAGTTTCTAAGAAAGCTTCTTTCTACTTTTCTTCTGAGGATATTTCCTTTGTCACCGTGAGCTTCACTGAGCTAAGAAGTATCCAATTGCAGATGTCAAGGAAACTGTGATAGCAAACTCGTCACTGAAGAGAAACTTGTAAATCTGTGAGTTACATTCACACATCACTATGCAGTTTCTCAGAAGGGTTCTTTCCAGTTTCTGACTGAGGATATTTCCTTTTTCGCCATAGTCCTCAATGAGCTCCCAAATACCACTTTGCTGAATCCACGAGGAGAATGTTAGCAAACTGTTCCAAGAAGGGAATGGTGGAATTCTGTGTGATGAAGTCACACATCAGAAATCAATCACTCAGAAAGCTTCTCTGTAGTTATTATCTGAGGACATTTACTTTTTCACTATTGGCCTCTATTGGCTCCCAAATATGACATTGCAGATTCCACGAAAAGAGTGTTAGCAAACTTGTTCTGAGCAATAAATTGTAACTCTGTGAGACGAATTCACAGATCACCAAGAAGTTTCTCAGAAAGCTTCTTTCTCGTTTTTAACTGATGATATTTCCTTTATCACCGTAGGCCTCAATGTGATCCAAAGTTGCCATTTTCAGATTCCTGAAAGACAGTGTTAATGGCCTGCTCCATGAAAGATAAGTGTAACTCTGTGAGATGAATTCACACATCACCAAGAAGTTTCTAGGAAACCTTCTTTCTAGTTTTCTTACGAGGATATTTCGTTTGTCACCGTGAGCTTCACTGCGCTAAGAAGTATCCCATTGCAGATTTCAAGGAAACTGTGATAAGAAACTCACCACTGAAGAGAAACTTGTAACTCTGTGAGTTACATTCACACATGAGAATGCAGTTTCTCAGAAGGTTTCTCCAGTTTCTGTGTGAGTATATTTCCTTTTTCACCATAGACCTCAATGAGCTCCCAAATATCACTTTGCTGAATCCACGAGAACAGTGTTAGCAAACTGTTCCAAGAAGGGAAGTGTGGAACTCTGTGTGATGAAATCACACATCAGAAAGCAATCTCTCAGAAAGCTTCTCTCTAGTTATTATTTGAGGACATTTCCTTTTACACCATGGGCCTCTATTGGCTCCCAAATATCACTTTGCAGATTCCACGAAAAGAGTGTTAGCAAACTTGTTCTGAGCAATAAGTTGTAACTCTGTGAGAGAAATTCACAGAATACAAAGAAGTTTCTCAGAAAGCTTCTTTCTCGTTTTTAACTGATGATATTTCCTTTACCAGCGTAGGCCTCAATGCGATCCAAAATAGCCCTTCTCAGATTCCTGAAAGACAGTGTTAATGGCCTGCTCCATGAAACATAAGTGTAACTCGGTGAGATGAATTCACACATCACCAATATGTTTCTAAGAAAGCTTCTTTCTTGTTTTCTTCTGAGGATATTTCCTTTTACACCGTGAGCTTCACTGCGCTAAGAAGTAACCCATTGCAGATTTTAAGGAAACTGTGATAACAAACTCGTCAATGAAGGGAAACTTGTAACTCTGTGAGTTACATTCACACATCACAATGCTGGTTCTCAGAAGGGTTCTTTCCAGTTTCTATCTGAGGATATTTCCTTTTTCACCATAGTCCTCAATGATCTCCCAAATATCACTTTGCTGAATCGATGAGAAAAGTGTAAGCAAACTGTTCCAAGAAGGAAAGGTTGGAACTGTGTGTGATGAAGTCACACATCAGAAAGCAATCTCTCAGAAAGCTTCTCTCTAGTTATTATCCGAGGACATTTCCTTTTTCACCATGGGCCTCTATTGGCTCCCAAAGATCACTTTGCAGATTCCACGAAAAGGGTGTTAGCAAACTTGTTCTGAGCAATAAGTTGTAACTCTGTGAGACGAATTCACAGATCACAAAGAAGTTTCTCAGAAAGCTTCTTTCTCGTTTTCAACTGATGATTATTTTTTATCAGTGTAGGCCTCAATGCGATCCAAAGTAGCCCTTCTCAGATTCCTGAAAGACAGTGTTAATGGCCGGCTCCATGAAACATAAGTGTAACTCTGTGAGATGAATTCACACATCACCAAGAAGTTTCCAGAAAGCTTCTTTCTACTTTTCTTCGGAGGATATTTCCTTTGTCACTGTGAACTACGCTACGCAAAGGAGTATCCCATTGCAGATTTCAAGGAAACTGTGATAGCAAACTCATCACTGAAGTGAAATTTGTAACTCTTTGAGTTACCCTCACAAATCACAATGCAGTTTCTCAGAAGTATTCTTTTCAGTTTCTCTCTGAGGATATTTCCTTTTTCACCATAGCCCTCAATGAGCTCCCAAATATCACCTTGCTGAATCCACGAGAACAGTGTTAAGAAACTGTTCCAAGAAGGGAAGGGTGGAACTCTGTGTGATGTAGTCACATATCAGAAAGCAATCTTACAGAAAGCTTCTCTCTAGTTATTATCGGAGGATATTTCCTTTTACACCATGGGCCTCTATTGGCTCCCACATATCACTTTGCAGATTCCACTAAAAGAGTGTTAGTGAACTTGTTCTGAGCCATAAGTTATAACACTGTGAGACGAATTCACAGATCACAAAGAAATTTCTCAGAAAGCTTCTTTCTCGTTTTTAACTGATGATATTTCCTTTATCATCGTATGCCTCAATGCGTTCCAAAGTAGAAATTCTCAGATTCCTGAAAGACAGTGTTAATGGCCTGCTCCATGAAACGTAAGTGTAACTCTGCGAGATGAATTCACACATCACCAAGAAGTTTCTAAGAAAGCTTCTTTCTGGCTTCTTTCTGAGGATATTTCCTTCGTCACCGTGAGCTTCCCTGCGCTAAGAAGCATCCCATTGCAGATTTGAATTAAACTTTGATAGCAAACTCATCACTGAAGAGAAACTTGTATCTCTGTGAGTTACATTCACACATCACAATGCAGTGTCTCAGAAGGGTTATTTCCAGTTTCTGTCTGAGGATATTTCCTTTTTCACCATAGCCCTCCATGAGCTTAGAAATATCACTTTGCTGAATCCACGAGAACAGTGTTAGCAAACTGTTCCAAGAAGGGAAGTGTGGAACTCTGTTTGATGAAAACTCACATCAGAAAGCAATCTCTCAGAAAGCTTCTCTCTAGTTATTATCTGAGCATATTTCCTTTTTCCCCTGGGCCTCTATTGGCTCCCAATATCACTTTGCAGATTCCACGAAAAGAGTGTTAGCAAACTTCTTCTGAGCAATAAGTTGTATCTCTGTGAGATGAATTCACAGATCACAAAGAAGTTTCTCAGAAAGCTTGTTTCTCGTTTTAACTGATGATATTTCCTTTATCAGCGTAGTCCTCAATGTGATCCAAAGTAGCCCTTCTCAGATTCCTGAAAGACAGTGTTAATGGCCTGCTCCATGAAACATAAGTGAAACTCTGTGAGATGAATTCACACATCACCAAGATTTTTCTAAGAAAGCTTCTTTCTAGTTTTCTTTTGAGGATATTTCCTTTTTCACCGTGAGCTTCACTGCGCACAGAAGTATCCCATTGCAGATTTCAAGGAAACTGTGATAGCAAACTCATCACTGAAGAGAAAATTGTAACTCTGTGAGTTACATTCACACATCACAATGCAGTTTCTCAGAAGGGTTCTTTCCAATTCCTGTCGGAGGTTATTTCCTTTTTCACCATAGCCCTCAATGTCTCCCAAATATCACTTTGCTGAATCCACGAGAACAGTGTTAGCAAAGTGTTCCAAGAAGGGAAGGGTGGAACTCTGTGTGATGAAGTCACACATCAGAAAGCAATTACTCAGAAACCTTCCCTCTAGTTATTATCTGAGGACATTTCCTTTTTCACCATCGGCCTCCATTGGCTTCCAAATATCACTTTGCAGATTCCACGAAAAGAGTGTTAGCAAACTTGTTCTTGAGGAATACGTTGTAACTCTGTGAGACAAATTTACAGATCACAAAGTAGTTTCTCAGAAAGCTTCTTTCTCGTTATTAACTGATGATATTCCGTTTATCAGCTTAGGCCTCAATGCGTTCAAAAGTAGCCCTACTCAGATTCCTGAAAGACAGTGTTAATGGCCTGCTCCATGAAAGATAAGTGTAACTCTGTGAGATGAATTCACACATCAATAGAAGTTTCTACGAAAGCTTCTTTCTACTTTTCTCCTGAGGATACTTGCTTTGTCTCCGTGAGCTTCTCTGCATTAAGAATATCCCACTGCAGATTTTAAGGAAACTGTGATAGCAAAGTCATTACTGAAGAGAAACTTGTAACTCTGTGAGTTACATTCACATATCACAATGCAGTTTCTCAGAAGGGTTCTTTCCAGTTTATGTCTGTGGAAATTTCCTTTTTCACCCTAGCCCTCAATGAGCTCCCAAAAATCACTTTGCTGAATCCATGAGAACAGTGTTAGCAAACTGTGCCAAGAAGGGAAGGGTGGAACTCTGGGTGATGAAGTCATACATCAGAAAGCAATCCCTCAGAAAGCTTCTCTCTAGTTTTTATCGGAGGACATTTCCTTTTTCACAATGGGCCTCTACTGGCTCCCAAATTTCACTTTGCAGTTTCCACGAAAAGAGTGTTTGCAAACCTGTTCTGAGTAATAAGTTGTAACACTGTGAGACGAATTCAAAGATCACAAAGAAGTTTCTCAGAAAGCTTCTTTCTCGTTTTTAACTGACAATATTTTCTTTATCAGCGTAGGCCCCAATGTGATCAAAAGTAGCCATTCTCAGATTCCTGAAAGACAGTGTTAATGGCCTGCTCCATGAAACCTAAGTGTTACTCTGTGAGATGAATTCACACATCACCAAGAAGTTTCTAAGAAAGCTTCTTTCTAGTTTTCTTCTGAGAATATTTCCTATGTCACCTTGAGCTTCACTGCGCAAGGAAGTATCCCATTGCAGATTTCAAGGAAACTGTGATATCAAAGTCATCACTGAAGAGAAACTTGTAATTCTGTGGGTCACATTCACATATCACAATGCAGTATCTCAGAAGGGTTCTTTCCAGTTTCTGTCTGAGGATATTTCTTTTTTCACCATGGCCCTCAATGAGTTCCAAATATCCCTTTGCCGAATCCACGAGAACAGTGATAGCAAAATGTTCCAAGAAGGGAAGGGTGGAACTCTGTGTGATGAAGTCACACATCAGAAATCAATCTCTCAGAAAGCTTCTCTCTATTTATTATCGCAGGATTTTTCCTTTTTCCCCATGGATCTCAATAGTCTCCCAAATATCTCTTTGCAGATTCCACGAGAAGATTGTTAGGAAGCTTCTTCCTGAGGAACAAGTTGTAACTGTGTGAGACGAATTCACAGATCAAAAAGAAGTTTCTCAGAAAGCTTCTTTCTCGTTTTTAACTGATGATATTTCCTTTATTGGCGTAGGCCTCAAAGCGATCCAAAGTGGCCCTTCTCAGATTCCTGAAAGACAGTGTTAATGGCCTGCTCCATGAAACATAAGTGTAACTCTGTGAGATGAATTCACACATCACCAACAAGTATCTAAGAAAGCTTCTTTCTAGTTTACTTCTGAGGATATTTCCATAGTCACCGTGAGCTTCACTGCACTAAGAAGTATCCCATTGCAGATTTCAAAGAAACTGTGATAGCAGAGTCATTACTGAAGAGAAACTTGTAACTCTGTGAGTTACATTCACACATCACAATGCAGTTTCTCAGAAGACTTCTTTCCAGTTTCTGTCCGAGGATCTTTCTTTTTTCACCTTAGCCCTCAATGAGCTCCCAAATATCACTTTGATGAATCCAGAACAGTGTTAGCATACTCTTCCAAGAAGGGAAATGTCGAACTCTGTGTGATGAAGACACCCATCAGAAAGCAATCTCTCAGAAAGCTTCTCTATAGTTATTATTCGAGGATATTTCCTTTTTCACCATGTTCCTCGATTGGCTCCCAAATATCACTTTGCAGATTCCACGAAAAGAGTGTTAGCCAACTTCTTCTGAGCAATAAGTTGTAACTCTGTGAGTCGAATTCACAGATCACAAAGAAGTTTCTCAGAAAGCTTCTTTCTCATTTTTAACTGATGATATTTCCTTCATCAGCGTAGGCCTCAATGTGATCCAAATTAGCCCTTCTCAGATTCCTGATAGACAGTGTTAATGGCCTGCTCCATGAAACATAAGTGTAACTCTGTGAGATGAATTCACACAACACCAAGAAGTTTCTAAGAAAGCTTCTTACTACTTTTCTTCTGAGTATATTTCCTTAGTCACCGTGAGCTTCACTGCGCTAAGAATTATCCCATTGCAGATTTCAAGGGAACTGTGATAGCAAACTCGTCACTGAAGAGAAACTTGTAACTCTGTGAGTTACATTCCCACATCACAATGCAGTTTCTCAGAAGGGTTCTTTCCAGATTCTGTCTCAGCATCTTTCCTTTTTCACCATAGCCCTCAATGAGCTCCCAAATATCACTTTGCTGAATCCACGAGAACAGTGTTAGCCAACTGTTCAAAGAAGGGAAGGGTGGAACTCTGTGTGATGAAGTCACACATCAGAAAGCAATCTCTCTGAAAGCTTCTCTGTAGTTATTATCTGAGGATATTTCCTTTTTCTCCATTGGCCTCCATTAGCTCTCTAATACACTTTGCAGATTCCAGAAAAGTGTGTTAGCAAACTTGTTCGGAGCAATAAGTTGTAACTCTGTGAGACGAATGCACAGATAAGAAAGAAGTTTCTCAGAAAGCTTCATTCTCGTTTTTAAGTGATGATATTTTCTTTATCAGGATAGGCCTCAATACGATCCAAAGTAGCCCTTCTCAGATTCCTGAAAGACAGTGTTAATGTCGCGCTCCATGAATCATAAGTGTAACTCTGTGAGATGAATTCACACATCAACAAGAAGTTTCTAAGAAAGCTTCTTTCTAGTTTTTTTCTGAGGGTATTTCCTTCGTACCATGAGCTTCAGTGCGCTTAGAAGTATCCCATGGCAGATTTCAAGGAAACTGTGATAGCAAACTCATCACTGAAGAGAAACTTGTATCTCTGTGAGTTACATTCCCACATCACAATGCAGTTTCTCAGAAGGGTTCTTTCCAGTTTCTGTCTGAGGATATATCCTTTTTCAGCATAGCCCTCAATGAGCTCCCAAATATCACTTTGCTGAATCCATGAGAACAGTGTTAGCAAACTGTTCTAAGAAGGGATGGGTGGAATTCTGTGTCATGAAGTCACACATCAGAAAGCAATCTCTCATAAAGCTTCCCTCTAGTTATTGTCGCAGGATATTATCATTTTCACCATGGGCCGCAATTGGCTCGCAAATATGACTTTGCAGATTCCACAAAAAGAGTGTTAGCAAACTTGTTCTGAGCAATAAGTTGTACCTCTGTGAGACGAATTCACAGATAACAATGAAGTTTCTCAGAAAGCTTCTTTCTCAGTTTTTAACTGATGATATTTCCTTTATCAGCATAGGCCTCAATGCGATCCAAAGTAGCCCTTCTCAGATTCCTGAAAGACAGTGTTAATGGCCTGCTCCAGGAAACATATGTGTAACTCTGTGAGATGAATTCACACATCACTAAGAAGTTTTTAGAAAGCTTCTTTCTAGTTTTGTTCTGAGGATATTTCCTTTGTCACCATGAGCTTCACTGCGCTAAGAAGAATCCCATTGCAGATTTGAAGGAAACTGTGATAGCAAACTCATCCTGAAGAGAAACTTGTAACTCTGTGTGTTACATTCACACATCACAATGCAGTTTCTTAGAAGGGTTTTGTCCAGTTTCTGTCTGAGGATATTTCCTTTTTCACCATAGCCCTCAATGAGCTCCCAAATATCACTTTGCTGAATCCACGAGAAGAGTGTTAGCAAACTTGTTCCTGAGGAATACCTTGTAATTCTGTGAGACGAATGCACGTATCACAAAGAAGTTTCTCAGAAAGCTTCTTTCTCTTTTTTAACTGATGATACTTCCTTTATCAGCGTAGGCCTCAATGCGATCCAAAGTAGCCCTTCTCAGATTCCTGAAAGACAGTGTTAATGGCCTGCTCCATGAAACATAAGTGTAACTCTGTGAGATGAATTCACACATCACCAAGAAGTTTCTAAGAAAGCTTCTTTCTATTTTTCTTCTGAGGATATTTCCATTGTCACCGTGAGCTTCTCTCCGCTAAGAAGTATCCCATTGCAGATTTAAAGGAAACTGTGATAGCAATCTCGTCACAGAAGAGAAACTTGTAACTCTGTGAGTTACATTCCCACATCACAATGCAGTTTCTCAGAAGGGTTCTTTCCAGTTTCTGTCTGATTATATATCCTTTTTCACCACAGCCCTCAATGAGCTCCCAAATATGACTTTGCTGAATCCACGAGAACAGTGTTAGCAAACTGTTCCAAGAAGGGAAGGGTGGAACTCTGTGTGATGAAGTCACACATCAGAAGGCCATCTCTCAGAAAGCTTCTCTCTAGTTATTATCCGAGGACATTTCCTTTTTCACCATGGGCCTCTATTCACTACGAAATATGACTTTGCAGATTCCTCGAAAATGGTGTTAGCAAACTTGTTCTGAGCAATAAGTTGTAACTCTGTGAGACGAATTCACAGATGACAAAGAAGTTTCTCAGAGAGCCTCTTTCTCATTTTTAACTCTTGATATTTCCTTTGTCACCATAGGCCTCAATGCGATCCACAGTAGCCCTTCTCAGATTCCTGAAAGACAGTGTTACTGGCCTGGTCCATGAAACATAAGTGTAACTCTCTGAGATGAATTCACACATCACCAAGAAGTTTCTAAGAAAGCTTCTGTCTAGTTTTCTTCTGTGGATATTTTCTTTTTCAACATAGCCCTCAGTGAGCTCCCAAATATCACTTTGCTGCCTCCACGAGAGCAGTGTTAGCAAACTCTTCCAAGAAGGGAAGGGTGGAATTCTGTGTGATGAAGTCAAACATCAGAAAGCAATCTCTCAGAAAGATTCTCTCTAGTTATTATATGAGGACATTACCTTTTTCACCATGGGCCACTATTGGCTCCCAATATCACTCTGCAGATTCCACGAAAAGAGTGTTAGCAAACTTGTTCTGAGCAATAAGTTGTATCTCTGTGAGACGAATTCACAGATCACAAAGAAGTTTCTCAGAAAGGTTCTTTCTCGTTTTTAACTGATGATATTTCCTTTATCAGCATAGGCCTCAATGCGATCCAAAGTAGAACTCCTCAGATTCCTGAAAAACCTTGGTAATGGCATGCTCCATGAAACGTAAGTGTAACTCGGTGAGATGAATTCACACATCACCAAGAAGTTTCTAAGAAAGCTTCTTTCTAGTTTTCCTCTGAGGATATTTCCCTTGTCACAGTGAGCTTCACTGCGCTAAGAAGTATCCCATTGCAGATTTCAAGGAAACTGTGATAGCAAACTCATCACTGAAGAGAAACTTGTAACTCTGTGAGTTACATTCATACATCACAATGCAGTTTCTCAGAAGGGTTCTTTCCAGTTTGTGTCTGAGGATATTTCCTTTTTCACCAAAGCTCTCAGTGAGCTCCCAAATATCACTTTGCTGAATCCACGAGAACACTGTTAGCAAACTGTTCCATGAAGGGAAGGGTGGAACTCTGTGTGATGAAGTCACACATCAGAAAGCAATCTCTCAGAATCCTTCTTTCTAGTTATTATCCGAGGATATTTCCCTTTTCACTATGGGGCTCTATTGGCTCCCAAATATGACTTTGCAGTTTCCACGAAAAGAGTGTTAGCAAACTTGTTCTGAGCAATAAGTTGGAACTCTGTAAGACGAATTCACAGATCCCAAAGAAGTTTCTCAGAAAGCTTCCTTCTCGTTTTTAACTGATGATATTTCCTTTATCAGCGTAGGATTCAGTGCGATCCAAAGTAGCCCTTCTCAGATTCCTGAAAGACGGTGTTACTGGCCTGGTCCACGAAACATAAGTGTAACTCTGAGAGATGAATTCACACATCACCAGGAAGTTTCTAAGAAAGCTTCGGTCTAGTTTTCTTCTGTGGATATTTCCTTTTTCGCCATAGCCCTCAATGAGCTCCCAAATATCACTTTGCTGCATCCACGAGAACAGTGTTAGCAAACTGTTCCAAGAAGGGAAAGATGGAACTCTGTGGGATGAAGTCACACATGAGAAGGCAATCTCTCAGAAAGCTTCTCTCTAGTTATTATCCGAGGATATTTCCTTTTTCACCATGGGCCTCTATGCGCTCCCAAATATGACTTCTCAGATTCCACGAAAAGACTGTTAGCAAACTTGTTCTGAGCAATAGGTTGTAACTCCGTGAGACGAATTCACAGATCACAAAGAAGTTTCTCAGAAACCTTCTTTCTCGTTTTTAACTGATGATATTTCCTTTATCAGCGTAGGCCTCAATGCGATCCAAAGTAGCCCTTCTCGGATTCCTGAAAGAGAGTGTTGATGGCCTGCTCCATGAAACATGAGTGTAACTCTCTGAGATGAATTCACACATCACCAAGAAGTTTCTAAGAAAGCTTCTTTCTAGTTTTCTTCTGAGGATATTTCCTTTGTCACCGTGAGCTTCACTGCGCTAAGAAGTATCCCATTCCAGATTTCAAGGAAACTGTGATAGCAAACTCGTCACTGATGAGAAACTTGTAACCCTGTGAGTTACATTCTCACTTCACAATGCAGTTTCTCAGAAGGGTTCTTTCCAGTTTCTGTCTGAGGATATTTGCTTTTTCACCATAGCCCTCAATGAGCTACCAAATATCACTTTGCTGAATCCACGAGAACAGTGCTAGCAAACTGTTTCAAGAAGGGAAGGGTTGAACTCTGTGTGATGAAGTCACACATCAGAAGGCAATCTCTCAGAAGATTCCATCTAGTTATTATTTGAGGACTTTTCCTTTTTCACCATGGGCCTCTATTGGTTCCCAAATATGACTTTGCAGTTTCCACGAAAAGAGTGTTAGTAAACTCGTTCTGAGCAATAAGTTGTAACTCTGTGAGACGAATTCATAGATCACAAAGAATTTCTCAGAAAGCTTCTTTCTCGTTTTTAACTGATGATATTTCCTTTATCAGCGTAGGCCTCAATGCGATCCAAAGTAGCACTTCTCAGATTCCTGAAAGACAGTGTTAATGGAGTGCTCCATGAAACATAAGTGTAACTCTGTGAGATGAATTCACACATCACCAAAAACTTTATAAGTAAGATTATTTCTAGTTTCCTTCTGAGGATATTTCCATTGTCACCTTGAGCTTCACTGCGCTGAGAAGTATCCCATTGCAGATTTCAAGGAAACTGTGATAGCAATCTCATCCCTGAGGAGAAACTTGGAACTCTGTGAGATACATTCACACATCACAATGCAGTTTCTCAGAAGGGTTCTTTCCAGTTTCTGTCTGAGGATATTTGCTGTATCACCATAGCCCTCAATGAGCTCCTAAATATCACTTTGCTGAAACCACGAGAACAGTGTTAACAAACTGTTCCAAGAAGGGAAGGGTGGAATTCTGTGTGGTGAAGTCACACATCAGAAAGCAATCTCTCAGAAAGATTCTCTCTAGTTATTATCGGAGGATATTTCCTTTTTCACCATGGGTCTCCATTGGCTCCCAAACATCACTTTGCAGATTGCACGAAAAGAGTGTTAGCTAACTTCTCCTGATCAATAAGTTGTAACTCTGTGAGAAGAATTCACAGATCACAAAGAAGTTTCTCAGGAAGCTTCCTTCTCGTTTTTAACTGATGATACTTCCTTTATCAACGTAGTCCTCATTGCGATCCAAAGTAGCCCTTCTCAGATTCCTGAAAGACAGTGTTAATGTCCTGCTCCATGAAACATAAGTGTAACTCTGTGAGATGAATTCACATATCACCAAGAAGTTTCTAAGGAAGCTTCTTTCCAGTTTTCTTCTGAGGATATTTCCTTTGTCACCGTGAGCTTCTTTCCGCTAAGAAGTATCCCATTGCAGATTAAAAGGAAACTGTGATAGCAATCTCGTCACAGAAGAGAAACTTGTAACTCTGTGAGTTACATTCCCACATCACAATGCAGTTTCTCAGAAGGGTTCTTTCCAGTTTCTCTCTGAGGATATTTCCTTTTTCACCATAGCACTCAATGAGCTCCGAAATATCACTTTGCTGAATCCATGAGAAAAGTGTTAGCAAACTGTTCCAAGAAGGGAAGGGTGGAACTCTGTGTGATGATGTCACACATCAGAAAGCAATCTCTCATAAAGCTTCCCTCTAGTTATCGTAAGATATTTCCTTTTTCACCATGTGCCTATATTGGCTCCCAAATATGACTTTGCAGATTCCACGAAAAGAGTGTTAGCAGACTTATTCTGAGCAATAAGTTGTAACTCTGTGAGACGAATTCACAGATCACAAAGAAGTTTCTCAGAAAGCTTCCTTCTCGTTTTTAACTGATGATATTTCCTTTATCAGCGTAGGCCTCAATGCGATCCTAAGTAGCCCTTCCCAGATTCCTGAAAGACAGTGTTAATGGCCTGCTCCTTGAACCATAAGTGTAACTCTGTGAGATGAATTCACACATCACCAAGAAGTTTCTAAGAAAGCTTCTTTCTAGTTTTCGTTGGAGGATATTTCCTTAGACACCGTGAGCTTCACTGCACTAAGGAGTATCCCATTGCAGATTTCAAGGAAACTGTGATAGCAAACTCATCCTGAAAAGATACTTGTAACTCTGTGAGTTACATTCACACATCAAAATGCAGTTTCTCAGAAGGGTTCTTTACAGTTTCTGTCTAAGGATATATCCTTTTTCACCATAGCACTCAATGAGCTCCCAAATATCACTTTGCGCAATCCACGAGAACAGTGTTAGCAAACTGTTAAAAGAAGGGAAGGGTGGAATTCTGTGAGATGAAGTCACACATCAGAAAGCAATCTCTCAGAAAGCTTCCCTCTAGTTATTATCGCCGGATATTTCCTTTTTCACCATGGGCCTCTATTGGCTCCCAAATATGACTTTGCATATACCACGAAAAGAGTGTTAGCAAACTTGTTCCTGAGGAATAAGTTGTAACTCTGTGAGACGAATTCACAGCTCACAAAGAAGTTTCTCAGAAAGCTTCTTTCTTGTTTTTAACTGATGATATTTCCTTTATCAGCGTAGGCTTCATTGCGATCCAAAGTAGTCCTTCTCAGATTCCTGAAAGACAGTGTTAATGGCCTGTTCCATGAAACATAAGTGTAACTCTGTGAGATGAATTCACACATCACCAAGAAGTTTCTAAGACAGCTTCTTTCTGGTTTTTTCTGGGGATATTTCCTTTGTCACCGTGACCGTCACGGCGCTGAGAAGTATCCCATTGCAGATTTCAAAGAAACTGTGATAGCAAACTCATCCTGAAAAGATACTTGTAACTCTGTGAGTTACGTTCACACATCACAATGCAGTTTCTCAGAAGGGTTCTTTCCAGTTTCTGTCTGAGGATATTTCCTTTTACACCGTAGTGCTCAATGAGCTCCCAAATATCACTTTGCTGAATCCACGAGAACAGTGTTAGCAAACTGTTCCGAGAAAGGAAGGGTACAATTCTGTGTGATGAAGTCACACATCAGAAAGCAATCTCTCAGAAAGCTTCTGTCTACTTATTATCTGATTATATTTCCTTTTTCCCCATGGAATCTATTAGCTCCCAAATATCACTTTGCAGATTCCACGAAAAGAGTGTCACCAAACTTGTTTTGAGCAATTAGTTGTAACTCTGTGACACGAATTCACACATCACAATGAAGTTTCTCAGAAAGCGTCTTTCTCATTTTTAACTGATGATATTTCCTTTACCAGCGTAGGCATCAATGCGATCCAAAGTAGCCCTTCTCAGATTCATGAAAGACAGTGTTAATGGCCTGCGCCAAGAAACATAAGTGTAACTCTGTGAGATGAATTCACACATCACCAAGAAGTTTCTACGAACGTTTCTTTCTAGTTTTCTTCTGAGTATATTTCCTTTGTCACTGTGAGCTTCACTGCGCTAAAAAGTATCCCAGTGTAGATTTCAAGAAAACTATGATAATAAACTCATCACGGAAGAGAAACATGTAACTCTGGGAGATACATTCATACATCACAATAAAGTTTCTCGGAAGGGTTCCTTCCAATTTCTGTCTGAGGATTTTTCCTTTTTCACTGTAGCCCGCAATGAGCTCCCAAATATCACTTTGCTGATTCCACGAGAACAGTGTTAGCAAACTGCTCCAAGAAAGTAAGGGTGGAACTTTGTGTGATGAAGTCACACATCAGAAAGCAATCTCTCAGAAAGCTTCTCTCTAGTTATTATCACAGGATATTTCCTTTTTCACCATGGGCCTCTTGGCTCCCAAATATCACTTTGCAGATTCCACGAAACAGGGTTAGCAAACTTGTTATGAGCAATAAGAGGTAACCCTGTGAGACGAATTCACAGATCACAAAGAAGTTTCTCAGAAAGATTCTTTCTCGTTTTTAACTGATGATATTTCCTTTATCAGCGTAGGCCTCAATGCGTTTAAGGTTGCCCTTCACAAATTCCTGAAAGAAACTGTTAATGGCCTGCTCCATGAAACATAAGTGTAACTCTGTGAGATGAATTCACACATCACCAAGAAGTTTCTAAGAAAGCTTCTTTCTAGTTTTCTTCTGAGGGTATTTGCTTTGTCACCATGAGCTTCACTATAATATGAAGTATCCCATTGCAGATTTCAAGGAAACTGTGATAGCCAACTCATCACTGAAGTGAAACTTGTAACTCTGTGAGTTACATTCTCACATCACAATGCGGTTTCTCAGAAGGTTTCTTTCCAGTTTCTGTCTGAGGATATATCCTTTTTAACCATAGCCCTCAATGAGCTCCCTAATATGACTTTGCTGAATCCAGGAGAACACTGTTAGCAAACTGTTCCAAGAAGGGATGGGTGGAACTCTGTGTGATGAAATCACACATCAGAAAGCAATCTCTCAGAAACCTTCTCTCTAGTTATTATCGGAAGATATTTCCTTTTTCACCATGGGCCTCCATTGGCTCCCAAACATCACTTCGCAGATTCCACGAAAAGAGTGTTAGCAAACGTGTTCGGAGCAATAAGTTGTAACTCTGTTAGACGAATTCACAGATCACAACGAAGTTTCTCAGAATGCTTCTTTCTCGTTTTTAACTGATGATATTTCCTTTATCAGCATAGGCCTCAATGCGATCCAATGTAGCCCTTCTCAGATTCCTGAAAGACAGTGTTAATGGTCTGCTCCATGAAACATTAGTGTAACTCTGTGAGATGAATTCACACCTCACCAAGAAGTTTCTAAGAAAGCTTCTTTCTAGTTTTCTTCTGAGGATATTTCCTTTGTCACCATGAGCGTCACTGCCCTAAGAAGTATCCCATTGCAGATTGCAAGGAAACTGTGATAGCAAAACCATCACTGAAGAAAAACATGTAACTCTTTGAGTTACATTCACACATCACAATGGAGTTTCTCAGAAGGGTTCGTCCCAGTTTCTGTCTGAGGATATTTGCTTTATCACCATACCCCTCAATGAGCTCCCAAATATCACTTTGCTGAATCCACGAGAACAGTGTTAGCAAACTGTTCCCAGAAGGGAAGAGTGGAATTCTGTGTGATGAAGTCACACATCAGAAAGCAATCCCTCAGAAAGCTTCTCTCTAGTTATTATCGCAGGATATTTCCTTTTTCCCCATGGGTATCCATGGTCTCCCAAATATCACTTTGCAGATTCCACGAAAAGAGTGTTAGCAAACTTCTTCCTGAGGAATACGTAGTAACTCTGTGAGACGAATTCACAGATCACAAAGGAGTTTCTCAGAGACTTCTTTCTCATTGTTAACGGATGATATTTCCTTTATCAGCGTAGGCCTCTATGGGTTCCCAAGGAGCTCTTCTCAGAATCCTGAATGACAGTGTTAATGGCCTGCTCCATGAAATATAAGTGTAAATCTGTGGGATGAATTCACACATCACCAAGAAGTTTCTAAGAAAGCTTCTTTCTAGTTTTCTTCTGAGGATATTTCCTTTGGCACCTGTGAGCTTCACTGCGCTAAGAAGTATCCCTTTGGAGACTTCAAGGAAACTGTGATAGCAAACTCTTCACTGAAGAGAAACTTGTAACTCTCTGAGTTACATTCACACATCACAATGCAGCTTCTAAGAAGGGTTCTTTCCAGTTTCTGTCTGAGGATATTTCCTTTTTCACCATAGCCCACAATCAGCTCCCAAATATCACTTTGCTGAATCCGCGAGAATAGTGTTAGCAAACTGTTCCAAAAAGGGAAGGGTGGAATTCTGTGTGATGAAGTCACACATCAAAAAGCAATCTCTCAAAAGCTTCTCTCTACTTATTATCTGAGGATATTTCCTTTTTCCCCATGGAATCTATTGGCTCCCAAATATCACTTTGCAGATTCCACGAAAAGAATGTTAGCAAACTTGTTCTGAGCAATAAGTTGTAACTCTGTGAGACGAATTCACACAGCACAGTGAAGTTTCTCAGAAAGCTTCTTTCTCGTTTTTAACTGATGATATTTCCTTTATCAGCGTAGGCCTCAAAGCAATCCAAAGTAGCCCTTCTCAGCTTCCGGAAAGACACGTGTTAATGGCCTGCTCCAAGAAAAATAAGTGTAACTCTGTGAGATGAATTCACACCTCACCAAGAAGTTTCTAAGAAGCTTCTTTCTAGTTTCTTCTGAGGATATTTCCTTTGTCACCATGAGCTTCAGTGCGATAAGAAGTATCCCATTGCAGATTTCA